>NW_012138080.1:3641741-3676278 GCF_000956105.1 Propithecus coquereli
TTAAAAAAGATATAGTTTCTATGCTATACCTTAAAATCAGGGCCATTCTTCCTTTTCTGATTTTTTTTTTCTTTTTGCTTATTTGCTTTCAGTTACCAAGGCAAGAGAAATGACAAGGTAGAAAAACTTCCTTGTACGGATGCTGATGGAGGTGTAGACTGTGTAGCTACCAATGTGGAGACGAATAATCTAGGAGACCATGGAAAGTAAGTCTCTTTCTTAGGATGTGGTAGAAAGGCCATTTTTGTGTGTAATATTGGTGGCCAAGATGCATGAATTTTTAAAACCCTGCTGATTGATTTTCCAGGGACATAATGCAAATCATGCCAGTGAGGCCTGGCATTCTTGTCCAGAGACAGAGTAAGGAAATGGTGACCATACCCTCAGTACATAGACAGGATGTGGATGCAGAAGAGGACCAAATAAAAGAGGAGGCTGAAAATGCTGAAGAAACCAGTCAAGAGGTGATGTGTTTTTCCACTCTAAAGGGGCAAGTTAGATTGAAAAAGAGGTAAATTGCTCAACTAGGTGTAATAACAAGGGATGGAGTTGCCTGTAACTTAGGTTTGTTCCTAGAATGAGTCCAGTGTCCGCAGTCATTTAAACCATTCTTCTTAGCCTGTTGATTCATGTCATTAAACCATTTACATATGCCAAGCCTAGAAACTTGCTTATCTTCATTGTTCCATTTGTGTTTTTCTTATTAATTCCCCCTTCAGTTTATTTTTCTCAGAATCCTAGGATCTTAGAGCTGTAAGAGATTATATAGGGGTCCAACCCTCTCCTATGACCGATAAGAAAATGAGATGAATTGTTTACTTCTCCACTGTGGCTGAGCTCAGGAGCAGATCGCATGTCCCTGTGCTAGTTCCAGGCTCCTCTGCACAACGTGGCCAGGACCTTCATGAGCTCCCTGATAAGAATAGCTCACATGTCCTCCCACCACCCAACCATGCCCAGTCCATGACAGAGGTCCAGGTGCCTTTTAGGTTCAACCACTTCATAAGGAAAATAACACATCACCAAATGTCATCTGAATACGTCAATGTGTGCTTTTATAAGCAGAGAAATATGAAAATGTGATCATGGTGGATTATCACCACTTTCCTAAATCCTTTAGAAATACTTTTTCTGTTTCTCATTAACAATGTTCACATAGCCTATATATATATATTTCCTTTAATGCCCCAGGACCACTCTGATAATATTGTACCCCTATTTTTAAAAGCAGAGCTTGTTATGTTCATAACGTGATCATTTATAGTGTTTGTCCCATTCTCTTGCAGAATGACAATTTGCGGAAAACAACTGTACCTCTCAGTAGAACTCATTCAGGTGCTGAAAACCAAAAAAGACCTTTAAAAGGAGTGACATTTTCTAGGGAGGTAATTGTTGTGGATCTTGGGAATGAATACCCTACACCTCGAAGCTATACCAGAGAACATAAAGAGAGAAAATGAAGCTCAAAAAAGGCTAAGAATGAAAGAAAGTCTAACCTTTGACTAACACTGAAATGACTGAGGGTACAAAATCATGTTGAAACAGAAAAATAATGGGGAATTAAGCAAATACAAATAGTATTTTACCTTTGTGTAGAAAGAAATGAGTCACATGCAAAATTCTGTAAGAAAAATACTCAGAGCTTGAATATAGTTTTTTAAAAATCAAATGAGTTCAAGAAATTGATTGTATTAAGTGTCCTTAAAACTGTCTACTCAAACACTGTTCTAACGTGAATAAAGTTATTTGTGTTTGTGCACATGTCTATCAGGTAAATCATATTCAAGGGGGATTTTTAATGTATTCTATCAATATTTTAATACATTTAAAATTGAAGAAAATAAATGATTCCTCATTGCCCTCTCTGGATAACTTTTTTCCCAAAATATTAAGGGTGTACAAATGTTTTTGTTACATGGCTTGAATCAGGGCTACAAGTGTTCCCGTCACACAAATAGCATTCATTGTACCAGTTAGGTAGGTTTTTGTCCCTCTCCTCCTACTCCCTCCCCACTGCTTGACTTTTACTTCCCTTTGTGCACATGTGCCCATCAGTTAGTTCCAATTTATTAGAGAGTACGTGTGATGTTTGTTTTTCCATTCTTGAGATACTTCGCTTAGTATAATGGTCTCCAGTTTCTTCCAAATTGCTGCAAAAGGCATTAATTCATCCTTTTTTATGGCTGAGTGGTACTCCATGGTATATATATACCCCATTTTGTTAATCCACTCATAAACTGATGGGCCCTGGGGTTGATTCCAAATCTTTGTAATTGTGAATTGTGCTGCAATAAACATTCAAGTGCAGGTGTCTTTTTCATAAAATGGCTTCTTTTCCTTTGGGTAGATAGCCAGTAGTGTGATTGTTGGATCAAATGGCAGATCTACTTTTAGACCTTTGAGAACTCTCCATAGAGGGGGTACTAATTTGCAGTCCCACCAACAGTGTATAAGTGTTTCTTTCTCTCTGCATCCACACCAGCATCTATTGTTTTTCAACTTTTTAATAAAAGCCATTCTAACAGGAGTAAGGTGATATTGCATTGGGTTTTAATTTGCATTTCCCTGATTATTAGCGATGTTGAGCATTTTTTCATATGTTTATTGGCCATTTGTCTATCTTAAAGGGGGATAGACTAATGAAACAGTACGTGTTCTGGATGCTTTCTCTGATCACAGGCATTCATGACCAAATAACATTACAACTATTGTCATGGAACCTTCCAGTAACCAGGGCTAGAGTCTTCTACTACATAATGTCCATTGAAGTCAGTCTTGAAACCTTTCTTGTACTGACAAGTGCATTTTAAGTTTGATACAAAAAACACACTACTCTCAACAACAAAACATCTTGTTACTTTAGGCAAGTCCTGATATTATACTGTTCTTGATTTCAGTAGTTTAAAATTTGCTGTCCATATGTGGAATACAATACAGACTGGTATGACATCTTCCTCATGACTGTAATAAACATTTGTGAAATGTGCAAGGGGCTATGAAAGAGACAAAAAGCAGAAAATGTAGTATTTGATTCAAGGGCCTAGCATGTTGTCGTGTGTATGGTGTATGTTCCATGAATGTTGAATGATTGGGAGGATAAGTGATGAAATAATGTAGAATGTGTGACTAATGCCAAACTGGGCGAATTGACACCCTCTGATGTGGGGGAAGTCCCTGTGGGCTGGGACCATCCTGTGAGGAGGGAAAGATGACTTAGTCAAATGGAAGGATTAGATGATAAAAGCAAATGAGGAGAGACATGAGCCAAGGCAAAGAGAGGAGGATGTGTGTCAAGTTTGGTGGACACCAGTTAGCTGAAGTTAAAGGTTGATGTGGAGGAGAGTTGAGAGGTAACAGTGATGTGTATGAGAAGTCAGAGTGAGGTTCTTTTAGAATCCCAGGCTGGGGGCGTAGGCTGGAGAATGGATCAAAGCAGTGTGGACTGTGGGAAAGGTGCCTGCAGGAATATTCATTCAGAGTCCATAAGTTCTTTATAAGCATTGAAAAATTTTGGTCTTAACACTTGATATTATATTTTTAAAATTTTTAATTGTAAAACACACACAACATAAAACTTACCATCGTAACCATTTTTTTTTTTTTTTTGAGACAGAGTCTCACTGTGTTGCCCTGGCTAGAGTGCCGTGGCATCATCCTAGCTCACAGCAACCTCAGACTCCTGGGCTCAAGTGATCCTTCTGCCTCAGCCTCCCGAGTAACTGGGACTACAGGCATGCGCCACCATGCCCGGCTAATTTTTTCTATGTATTTTTAGTTGTCCAATTAATTTCTTTCTATTTTTTTTTTTTTAGTAGAGACGGGGTCTCGCTCTTGCTCAGGCTGGTTTCGAACTCCTGAGCTCAAACAATCCGCCCGCCTCGGCCTCCCAGAAAGCTAGGATTACAGACGTGAGCCACCGTGCCCCGCCCGTAACCATTTTTAATTGTTCAGTTCAATAGTGTTAAGTACATTCACATTGTGGTACAATCATCACCACCATCCCTCCACAGAACCCTTTTCATCTTGTAAAACTGAAACTGTATCCTAACACTAATTCCCCTGGCCCTCTCCCCAAGTCCCGGGCAACCACATTCTACTTTGTCTCTATGAATTTGACTACTTTAGGTACCTCATATAAGAGAAATCATACTTTCGTGTCCTTTTGTGGCTGGCTTGTTTCACTTAACATAATGTCCTTAAGGTTCATCCATGTGTTAGAATTTCCCTGTCTTTTTAGTCTGAATAATATTCCATTTGTATGTTTATACCACATTTTGTTTATCCCTTCATCCACTGATGGACACTTGGGTTGCTTCCACTTTTGGTCGTTGTAAATAATGTCACTATGAATATTTAAGATATTAGTCTAAGAAAGTTCAGACTTATCTGAGTAACCACTTAGAGCTGTGTCTTTCCACAAGATTTCATGGTTCCATTGCTCCTATCTGCATCTGTGTTTATGGAACCAAGTTGCTTTGTCACAAGCTTATGAGACAAGAATAGAAGAGGAATTAATGCCTAAATGGTCTATCTATGTCAAAGTGGAGGCCAATTTCCTGGTGACTGTACTAACCAAGGTTTTATAGAAATTCCAATAGAAAAAAATGGTGGGGAAAGTGGCCATCAGTACCTACAACAGTACAGGCACATGGAATACCAGAAGGCCATCCGTATCACTACTATAATGTGAATAGCAGTACAGTCACCAGAACAGCATCTGACATTAAATGTTAATTTGGATTTTATTGGTTCTGTGCTTATGTTTGTATTGGATTTGTAAATCAGTTTTCGTTTTAGAGTTGAATGAAAGCTCTGAGGATAAGGAGTTGCAATCCAGCTTTATGTTTCTACATACTTTTAAGTAAATACTATAATAAACAAGCTAAGGCAGCAATGGAGGGAATCCATGAGAATGTCCCTCTAGGATTAGGTTATGGGAAAGTAGCAACTAAGAGGTAAATGGAGGAGGCTGTAGTGACAATTCAGATTTGGAGGATGAGGTTTGGGAAGAGGAGGTGACAATGTGATGAGAATATGAAGAGTGAAGAACATCAATTCCTGGTTAGATGTGGGAAGAACAAGAGGAGGATGCAAAGATAGCTCCTGAGTTTGGGTACCTGAGAAACCATCAGAAATAGAAAAGTCAGAGAAGTGACTAGTTTGGACAAAAAGAGTAGGTGGGTTTTAGCTCTGTTGAATTTGAAGTGTTGGCCAGCGATTCAGCCGAAGATGCCCAGTGAGCAGTGAAGCTGTAGGACTCCCTGTTTCCATCTCCTAAGCTATGGCTCCAGAGAAAAGTTGAGCAGTTTTTTCTCCACACCCGTTGGTATTTCTCTTGCAAAGGTGAGATGAAACTTGCCACTTACCTCTTTAATTTGTTGACCTGGGGACATTCTTCAAATGACTACCCCAAGCAGGAAACATTACCCAAAGCCAAAAGGGAAAAGCTTGACAAATTAGATTGTTTTTTTTTTTTAAAAAAACTTTTGTTTAGGCCAGGCGCGGTGGCTCACATCTGTAATCCTAGCTCTCTGGGAGGCCGAGGCGGGCGGATTGTTTGAGCTCAGGAGTTTGAGACCAGCCTGAGCAAGAGCGAGACCCTGTCTCTACTAAAATTAGAAAGAAATTAATTGGACAACTAAAACTATATAGAAAAAAAAAATTAGCCGGGCATGGTGGCGCATGCCTGTAGTCCCAGCTACTCGGGAGGCTGAGGCATAAGGATTGCTTGAGCCCAGGAATTTGAGGTTGCTGCGAGCTAGGCTGACGCCACGGCACTCTAGCCCGGGCAAAAGAGTGAGACTCTGTCTCAAAAAAAAAAAAAAAAACAACTTTTGTTTAGCAAAAAATAACAAAGTTACAACACCAACAGCAAACTGGGAATACCTATTTTTAAAAAACTTTCATGCTGAAATAATTTCAAATTTATACAAGAATGGCAAGAATAGTACAAAGAACCCCTGTGTGTTCCTCATATTCCTCAGTTAACAGTTTGCAACACTTGTCATTTGCTCTCTCCATATATACCTGGTCATACTCTTTAAGCATTTGAGAGTAAGATGCAAACATTATGTCTCATTTGCCCTTAGTACTTCAGCACATATTTCTGGAAATCTGGGACATTCTCCCAGATAACTGCAGGCCAACCATCAATTAACACTGTTCCACTATTACTGTCTAATCCGTGATTCCCATTCAAAATTTGCCAGTATCCCAGTTACTAATCTTTATAGGTCCAGGATCCAATTCAGGACACTTTCCATTAGTCGTCACATCTCTTTAGGCTCCTTGAATTTGGACCAGTTCCTCAGTCTTTCTTTGACTTTTCTGTCCTTGAGACTTTTGAAGATTACAGGCCAGTTGCTTTGTAGACAGTCCCTTACTGTTGGGTTTGCCTCATCTTTCTCCATGGTTAGATGCAGGTCATGTCTTGGCAGGAATATTCCAGAAGCAATCCTGTGTTCTGAGTGCATCACATCAGGAGGCATGTGCTGTGATAATGTTCCAGGTTCATCTTGTTCTTTCTCTACCCCAGCCCTGGAACGAGACATTTGTTTAGTGGAGAACAGCATTCAGAATCCAACATCTGCGCACTAAGTGTGCTGATTGCTCCTAGGTTATCACTGTTTCTAGACTGTCTCAGGGGACGGAAGTGGGAAATATATGTATGAACCATACATACACATATACACAGACATATGTCTGTGTTAACTATCTATTGCTGTGTAACCAATTACTTCATAACTTAGTGACTTAGATAATTAATAATTGTGTATTATCTCTCATGACTTATATGGGCCAGGAATTCAAACTGGGCACAGTGGAGATGGCTTGTTTTTGCCTCATGATATGGGTCCTTGAGTCTGGAGGACTTGAAGGCTGGGGCTTGTTCCTTCCCACATGGGCCAGTCACTGTTGGCTGTCAGCTCAGGTACTGTGGCCAGAACACCTACACATGGCCTGTCCATGTGACTGGGGCTTCCTCAGAAATTGGCGGCTGGGTTCCCAGGTCAAGCACAGAGACAGAGACAGAGACAGAGACAGAAAGAACAAGGTGAATGCTGTATCCTTTTTATGACCTAGCCTTGGAAGTCACCTAGCATCACTTCTACCAGATTCTATTAGTTAGAAGCAAGTCACTAAGTCCAGCTCACATTCAAGGGCAAGGAGATGACACCTTTTGAAAAGTGTCAAAAAAGCTGTGGGCCACAATATCCATTGCTATAGCTATCTATCCTTATATTAAATAAAAGACCATGAGCTCATATCAGTACTTCCAATTCCAACCCAGAAGAGTTTATTCTAGCTTTACCCTCTTGATATTTGTAACTCCCTTCTCCAATAACGAGAAGCCTGGCTTCCATTATGTGCACCTCATTTACTTGTCTGCTCTATCTCCCTGTTTGTCACTGTCCCACCAAACACAGGGCCAAGGATCCCCAGTCCCAGCATTATTGACTTTGGTAATTGTTGTGCCGGGAAAGCCTTTTAAAAATAACATTTATGACAGGCAGGGCATGGTGGCTCACGCCTGTCATCCCAGCACGTTGGGAGGCCAAGACATGAGGATTGTTTGAGGTCAGGAGTCAAGATCAGCTTGGACAACATAGAAACACCCCACCTCTACAAAAAATAAAAAAACTGGCTTGGCATGGTGGCACGTACCTGTAGTCCCAGCTACTCAGGAGGCTGAGGTGGGAGGCTCACTTGAGCCCAGGAGTTCAAGGTTGCAGTGAGCCATGATTGTGCTACTGCACTGTAGCCTGGGTGACCGAGTGAGCCCCTGTCTCTAAAAACAATAACAACAAAATGTATGACAAAAGGATGATTTCCTTATTCTATAAAGGAATGATTAAGAACACTTAGATGCAAAATAAATTGTTTCAACCATAGTCATAAGAAAAATATAAATTTCTTAGTTTTAAATTGGCAAAGATAATATGTATAGGTGGAAAAACAGCTAAAAAATTTTAGATGTTCATCCTGACTTCATAAAAAGAAATCTAAATCAAACCAATAAGATGATTTTCTTCTCTATCAGACCGTGGAAAATTAGAAAGAGGGATGATACCAGTAAGGGGACAAGCAGGCGGGAAAGCATTCTCATTAGATGCAAGGACACTTGATCCTTGAAAAACCTCCTCCCTATATTGCTCAAGGGTCAGCTGTATAATTGGTAAGTCTTTCTGGAGGATAATTGGGCAGTTTCTGTCAAAACTGTAAGTTTATGCACCTGTTGGCCCAGCAGTCCCACTGCCTGGAATTTATGATACACTTGTACAACTTCACTGGTGTATAAACTTGCGTGCTTCCTCCATGCGAAGTTGAGAGAGAGAGAGAGAGAGAGAGAGAGAGACACTAGCAAGGAGATGGGCAATATTCTTCTGGTAACCCTACCCTATACGTGGCATCCCATCCCTCTTGCTATCTTCCGTTCATTGGCAGCAAGTCACTAGGTCCAGCCTACAATCAAAGGGAGAGATTACACAAGGGCATGAATCCCAAGAGGCAGTGACAGGTGCGGGTCATCTTAGAGGCTGCCTACCACAGACACTCAGGTTGGTACTGCCCCAGCTGGCTGGGCAAAGCAAATGCAACTCCTCTCTAGGAGTCCTTGACTTCAGTAGAGGTCAAGAGCAGTTTTAAGACACTGCCAGTTGAAGGTGCCCTCTGATTTCAGAGCACTTAGAATATTTACAATATAATTTACTGACAGAGGGGTGTTTGACCCTCTGAGAGGTGTGGAGACATCAAGGAAGTTTTGCAGAGGGAGAAATATTAGAGCCAAGTCTTGGTGCTTGAGGCACAGGTGCAAAGGCACGGCTGTGTTGGAGCGACCACAGTATGCCTGCTGTGTGGGGCAAGCAGGTGTGGCGCTGGAAAGGCAGGTGAGGCCGGGCCTCGAGTAAGCCTTGCCAAGGGGGTGGCTGTGGGGAGTCCCTGAAGAATGGCTTGCTGGAGCTGGTGGAGGATGGGCTGGAGGGGAACAACAGTAGCAGGGAGTCAGTTAGGAAGACCTTGTGAAGACCCAAGTAAGAGAAGGTGAACACCCCAAGCAAAGCAAGGTGGGAAGGAACAAAGAATGATTCAAGAAATACGTAGGAGAAAGACTCAACAGGATGCTGGTCAGCTGTGGGGGCTGAGCACGGCTGCCTTACTGCAGGGCTCCATGTGTAGTGTAGACCACCATGCAGTGTAGACTGTGCAATGAGGAGCTCTGGAGATGAGGGAGGGGCGGAGTCACAGACAGGTGGCACGCCCGGCCTGGGATGGCTCTGTAGATGGTGATGGCCTACTTGGGGCCTACAGAGGGGACAAACGAGGTGGCTGTGAGCAGAGATTGTAGGTCGTTCTCCAAATATCTATCCTGCCTTCCTTCCTTTAGGAACAACGCCCTCCCCCATGTTTTAGTTGGGCACCTGCAACTTAGCATAGACGCGATGTCTGCAACTTCTGAGACATGACCTTAGGAGGAATGAAGCTTGCTTGCCTTCTGTCCTTCCCTTTTCCTGCAGGTAAGACTGTGGAAGTGGCCATGAGCCATCTGTGACAAGGCAGATGAGGGCAATGTCTCAGAAATGTCAGAACAAGAAGATAGCTTCTGAGAGCAAACACACTGGTCCTGAACCACTAGCCCAGACTATCATATGACAGAGAAATAAACTTCCAACTTGTTGAAGCCACTTTTTGGGGGCGTTGGGTAGGGTGGCAAGGAGTCTCCTGTTACAGAACCTAGTCTGTGCCCTATCAGAAGAAGCTGTGCAAAACGCAAGACGGGAAGGGATGGAAGAAAATGCTTCCACCACCGAATGTGTGCAGAGTGCTCCTAGCCATTGACTGTGAATGTGAAGTCCTGTGTCAAGGATTGTTGTTATAAGCCCAGGTTAGTGATTGTATGTCTTCTGTAGTCACCGTGGACTACCTATTTTTAGATGAGAGGAAATTTAAAGACTCTCTTGTTTAGTATTAAGTTACTATTGTTACTTCGTCATGTAGGGGAAAAATAACCCCTATAGTTTCTGAGTTGGACCAGACCCCTGTAACAAAAGATAGATTAACAAGAGAAAAACAAACAGAAGTTCATTATTAACATGTATATTTCATGTACACATGGGAGATACCAGAGAATGAGCAGTTCTCGGAGAGGTGGCTTTGAATTCCAATTTACATAGCATCTTCAACAAAGAATAGTAAAATTTTAGAGAAGTGACAAGAAAAGGAAAAGGACCTTCAGTCTCTACAGACATCAACTTGGGGAAAGGCAAATAAATGGCGGATGAAGGCGAGTGTAGGGTCCAAGGCCGTTGGCCCCCTGGAAGTTTCACTGAGAAATCAACTCACAACAAGGCAGGTTAATAAGAGAAGCAGATTACAAATGTATTTACCATGCGCATGGGAGAATCGCAGAGTGCTGGCCCAGCATCTCGATGGGGGCCAGAGCTTATATACCTTGGTTCTGGGCCAATGGGGTCCAGAACCTCTCTTGAGGTTACAGAAAGGATGGGGGCTTCAGTCCTGGTAAAACAGATTATGGAAGGGGGGAGGAGGAGAAGATTTCTCTTGAGGGGCAATAAATGATTACCAGGCAGAGCGATGAGATCTGGGAACAGAATTTGACTTGTAAATAGTTTTCTTGGAATTTAAATGATCCTTGGAGACAGGATCTTGTAAAGGGATCTGCTGGGGTGCAGCTACATTCTTGGTCTTCTTCCCCCTAATGGATGATGAGATAACAGGTAGGGGAACGAGGACAATTGTTCCCCTTTGTGGGTCTTGCCTGTCTGTACGTAGTTAGGGGGAAAGTCTCTTCCAAAGCCTGCTGATCTCTAAGGGTTTTTAATTCAAAATACTCATTACACCAGGGAGCCATATTTCGGGGTGAAATTCTCTGAGTTCCTTCACTAGTTAGTAAAGTTTGTTAACGTTGATTTCTCTGGTACTACCTCCAGGCTGATGAAGGTCCAAAGTTGTCTTTCGTGGTTAACCTTCCTTCTCCCTGGTAGGAGGAGAGGCAGGGCATCTTTTCTTTTTGTAAATCTATGTCTTGCTTTTAGGCAAGTAGAGGGAGGGCAGAGAGCTCTCCTGTATCTGCTTCTTCTTAACTGTCTTCGGCTCAACAATCCTTCCTATTTTGGAGTGACATGTTCTGGTCTCCCACAGTTACTAGCAATCCTAATACATATAGGTGGTACCCTGTCTCCATTGTACAGAGAATGAAGTACAAAAAGATTAAAGAATTTGCCTAAGATCAACTTGTCAGCAGCAGAGCCAAGACCTGGATCCAAGGCTGGGCTTGAGAGCCTGCCAGTGGGGGCTCCCACCTCTAGTGAGACCCGACCCCGCACACACTCACTTTGCTGTTGGTGTGGAAAGACTCTCCACACTGGCTCTCACTCCCTCCTAGAAAATGTCCTCGTTACCATCTTCTCACCTGTGCTGCTTTGTGCCCATGCTATTGCCACCCAGTTCCATTCCTGACTTGCACATCTTTGCCGATGCATTTTTCTTTGGTCTGGGAGGACGTCTCCCATCTCTATCTGTTGAAATTCCATCTGTCCATCAAGGTGCAGTTCTGCTTTCGTATTCTTCAATGAATGTCTTCTTCCACTCTTATGAATTGGTATATTCCATCCATTTTTATTGAGATTTGCTATGTGCTGGGCATGAGGGATTCTACAATGTGCAAAACAGATGAGCTGTGAGTTAGTTGTAAGCTATTGTATTTATCTTTGTGTTTGCTACAGCACTGGCTTTCAAACTTTAAAAACCATAATTTACCCATAACACCGCCCTCACTCCTTCACACACAGCCAGTGATTTAAGAAACGTTTACTTCTACCATAAGTAATCACTCTGATCATTTAAACTCTGTCCTATTCTATTTCATTAAGATAAAAATGATGGCTGAAACCTTCTACATTGATCTTACAGCCTATTAACAGATTGGAACACACATAAGTTTGAGAAATACTCATTCCTTTATTCATCCAGTCATCCAAACAAAGATTTCCTGGGTGCCCTCTGTGTGCTCGGTACGGCTCTGGCATCAGAATAAAGGGGAGGAAGAGGAGGAAGAGCACCTTCTCTCAAGGTGAGCAGGCCAGTGAAGATAACAGAGCTTGAGAGCAAAGGCCACACAACACGCTATGTACTATAGTGATAGTGCTCTTGGGCCAGATGTGCATTTTGGTAGCTCAATAAATATTAATGGAATTAAATTGAACTGAGGCATAGGCATCAGAATTATAAAATGACTTCCCCCAAAGCAGAACCTTAGCAGCTCATAGGTCTATTGTGATGTGAACCTTGCCTCCAAGCCCTGGGATTCTCTAGTGCTTTGCTAATAGGAGCCAACCCTGGATAGACACCTCTTGACCTGTCTCTAGAGATGGAGAAAGTGTGGTGGAGTTAGTTGTGTTTAGAAAAGGTGAAAACAATTCGGGTTTACCCTAGCACAGGTTGGTTATGGGAAAAAAGACATACTTAGAGTATTTTGTATTTCTTCCCCCAAAGCTTTGACAGGTGTTATCACCGTTGCTTTGCTGCAGGTGAGCTACCACCTAAGCTACTGTCCAACTTGCCACCTTACTTGCCTCCTCTTCCCCTTCCCCCATATCAAACTGATCAAAACCAAGGGTGGTACAGAAACATCCATTCTTGGCCAGGTACGGTGGCTCACACCTGCAATCCCAGCATTTTGGGAAGCCAAGGCGGGAGGATCGCTTTAGCCCAGGAGTTCGAGACCAGCCTGGGCAACATATCGTGGTGTCTCTATAAAAAAATTTAAAAAAATTAGCCAAGCATGGTGGTGTGTGCCTAAAGTCCTAGCTACTCAGGAGGCTGAGGCAGGGGGACTGCTTGAGCCCAGATGCCAGGAGTTCGAGGTTGCTATGAGCTATGATCGTGCCACCGCACTCTAGCCCAGGCCACAGAGCAACGCCCTGTCTGGTAAAAAAACAAGAGAGAGAGAAAGAGAGAGAGAGAGGAGAAACATCCATTCTTATCCTCTTCCTTGGGTCTTCCTAGTGCAGGCTGATCCTGGGACCCATCCCTTTCCATTGCTTCTGGGACTCTGCTCCACCACCCGGCCCTCTTTTCTGCCGCTGATCTCCCCCATTTAAAGGGAAGAGGCAACATCTCCCATCCCATATCCCCATCTTGCTACTGTCCATTTGTCTTGCCCACCCTTGTCAAACATTTTGAAAGCCCAGTCTCTACCTTCTCACCTCCCATTCATTCCTCTACTGTGACCTGGCTCCTGCCCCCACTGTTCACTGAAACTGCTCTCTGCAAAGGGCCCAATGACCCCCTTGTTCTCACATCCAATGAAAAACATGTCTCCATCATACTCTGCGTGCTTTCCCACCTTTGACGCCCCTGCCCTCTCCCTCCATCGTGCCCCTGCTCGCCCGGTGAGACGCCCTTGCAGGCCCTGTCTTCTCTGCCTGCCCCTCGCTTGCCGGCGTTTTCCGTTTTCCGGAGTTGGGACCTAAGCCCTCTCCCAGCCTCTTCCCATCCTAGTCTCCCCAGGGGATGCTGACTAGCCAAGCTGAAAGTCCCAGTCGCTGAAGCAAAGTTTCTCCTTCTACTACACCCCGATATCTGGTCCACTCTCGTATCTGTCACCCCTCTCCACCCTGCCAAGTCTCCTTCCCTTTGGGTTTTGTCCCAGTCCTCTTGTCTGTTGTTCAAATGTTCATAAGGATGATTTTTCTAGAGCACGTCTGATCGTGTCACTGCTGCATTTAGGTCACATCAGTGGTTCCCCATTGCCTGGAAGGCCAAGTCCCAGCTCCTCAGCAGGGCGAAGGCAAACCAGGCGCTGGGCAACTAGGCAACTTGCCCCTTGCAGCCTCCCTGCTGTTGCTGCTGCTGTCACTGCCACTCTGGTACAGCCACTGTCTGCGATGTGCTCCTCCACGCTTCCCAGCCTGGGCACTTGCTGTTCTCTCTGTCTGGCGTTCCCATTCCTCTGTTAAAGCCAAGAGTCCTACTCACTTTTCAATACTCCTCTGAGGAACAGAACTACAGGAGCACAACAACCTCCCATCCCCCACCCCCATAGAATCAAACGGCTTTTCCTCTGGATCCCCAGGGTGCTCTGCACATACCAGGAAGACGAACTCATACAGGCCCCTCGACAGCCCCTGAGCCCTGTGTCTAGCTAATTTTTATAGTCACTCCAGCAGAGAGCAGAGCTGGACACTCAGTAGATGTTCAATAAATGTGCTATAAGTTTACAGAGGGGTAGAGCCCACTGCTCTGACTCTAAGGATGTTTTGATGGAATCCCCTGCCGCACCGAAATTTTTATTTTGAAAAAAATTTCAAACTTACAAGAGTTGCAAGAATAGTGCAATGAACTCTCAGATACTCTTCACCAAGAGTCACCAGGTGTCAACATTTGCCACACTTGCCTTTTTCTATTTTTCCCCCTGAACTAGTTAATTACAGACATCATGATGCTTTACTCACACACTTTCAGCATGTGTCTCCAAAGAAGAAGAATACAATCATCAGAAAATTTAACATTGATAAAATATTTTCTAATATGCAGTCTGAAATGCAATTTAAAATCCCCCAATTATGTCTTTTTAAACTGTTTGTGTTGGATCCAGGAGCTAATCTAGGATCATGCATTGATTTATTATAGTTGTCACATCTAAGTCTTCTTTTGGCATTCGTGACATGTTTATGTTTAAAGAGTCCAGGCCAAACCCATTTTGCAAAATGTCCCTTTTCCATGATTAGATTCAGATGAAGCATTTTTGGCAGGAATACTACGTAGGTGATGGTGCATCTTCAGTTTCCTCCATTATTGGTAATGCTAGGTTTGAGCATTTGGTTAAGGTCGATAGATTTCTCCATTGTAAAGGTAACTTTTTGCTTTTGTAATTAGTAAGTAAACTGAGGATATTGTGTGTATACCTTCTTCCCCAACAATCTTTTACCCATTGCCTCAGTTTTAAAGACTTTTTTGCTGTTGTTTTCTTTTTCTTTTAGAGACAGGGTCTCACTCTGCTGCCCAGGCTGGAGTGCAGTGGTGCGATCACAGCTCACTGCAGCCTGGAGCTCCTGGGCTCAAGTGATCCTCCTGCCTCAGCCTCCTGAGTTGCTGAGATTACGGCCGTGAGCCACTGTGTCCCGCGAAAGACAAATATTTTAATAAAAATTATATTAATTCTGAAGAGTTCCATTGTGAAAGTACTCTCTGGATCAAATTCTTTTAGGCTAATTTATGATCAATTATCTACATAGAAGACCTTTCCATTTACATTTTAATGAACTATTTCCATTGGGATCAATTTTTTGTGTAAATATTACAAATTTTTTTTTTTTTTTTGTTCACGTAACATTTTAGTGACTATAGCTTCTGCCTTTGTAAGTTTTCTGGTAAATCTTATTTTCTGCCAGGTTCAAATTATACATATCTAAATCTTGCCATGTAATGTTGTATCTGTAATATTGTTTATGAATTGGATAAAAGGTGAACAGCCAATCCACAAGAAAATGGTACCCACTAGTTGCCATTCCAGTTCTCGGAATTATTAGTTGTTCATCTGTATTACTTGCCCATCCTTTGGTGAAGCAAAGTGTGAAAGGTGAAATCAAAATGTCATTTTGTTTTGGGGTCAAAACAATTTGAAGCCGTCTGTTTACCTAAACTGTTGTAGCTTTTTGGAAGATAATGTTGGAAGGTAGCTCCAGCAGGCAAATGGAGAAAATGTCCCCCACCCGTTAGTTTATTTCATACATGAGCACAGACCACAGGCACAGGACAGGACAGCCCAGGGGAAGAGAAACACCAGGTATGTCCACCCTGCCATGGTCTGGCTCCAACCCATTTCTTCTACTGAATAAAATATCCATGTGCACATCAGTACCATTTTCCAAATGGTTGGTGCAAAGATTTCCTAGAAGCCGAAAACTCATGGAAGGAATTATCCATGCCCACTTAATTACTGTGAAGTGCATGAAGCTTGCAATCACATTCTTTCGTTATCTCTACAGGATTATTGCATAAATAAAACGTAAATATTCCTGAACTGTCCGGGGGGCCTTGGAAGCTCGTGCTCCTCGACCATGTGCTGGAAAGGCGAGAGACTTGGCGTCCAGGGGAGGGCCACAGTGCACCAACTCTGCCTGATAATCGGGGACAAAACCCGACAGCGGCGTGCAGGGAGAGCGCACCGCGGAGAGCCCGTCGCACGCGGGCCGCGCCGGACCCGGGTGTTCCAGGTCGCAGCCTCGAGCGCCAGTAAGGACAGGCTGCGCCGCCAGAGGCCAAGCCGCTTTCTGTGTGCATCGCCAGTGCAGCCCTCGGGCGGCCCTCACTCGCCGCCGCCCTGCTTCCCAGCATCCAACACGGTAATTGCAGTGACAGTAATGAATCCTTGGGGGATGTCCGGGCCTTTTGCAGGCTCCCCATCGCCGCTGTATTTGAGAGGCGCGCAGCGCGGCTCCCATCCTCCTCCTCCCCGTCGCCGTACCCCTCCTCCTGATCCTCCTTCCCCTCTCCCTCATCTTCCTCCTCCTCGTCCCGACCTTCCCTCTCCCCTCCTCCCGGCCCCGCCCACCCCGCCTCTCGGCCCCGGCCGCGGCCCCTCCTGGCGTTGCGCGGCCGAGCGAGAGGGGCGGAGCCCGGGGCGGGGACTTCTGGCACTTTCTGGGTGCTGGAAACGCTGGCGAGGGAGCCGCAGCCGCCGTGGCCGCGGCTCTTCCTTGTTCTCCGCCCGCGCAGCCATGGCCAAGTGGGGCCAGGGAGACCCGCGCTGGATCGTGGAGGAGCGGGCGGACGGCACCAACGTGAACAACTGGCACTGGTGCGGCCGGGCGGGGATGCGCGGCTCGCTGGCCTCCTCCCTCCGGCGCCCGGTAGCGTGGGGCCCACGGACGGGCCCGGGGGGCGCTCCCTGGGCGGGGCGGGGGCTGCACAGGCGCGGGGGACTCCGCGGCCCTCCCCTGGCGGCTGGAGGGGGTTCCGTGGCGTCTCTGCGCCCTTGCCCGGGCTCTCGAGGCTTCAGTTTCCTCTTTGGGAGGTTGAGCGGGGCCCCACGAATGACTCCTGGCATGCCGTTGCAACTTTGGCAGTGTGTGTGGCCTTAGGGTCTTCCCTCCCTCTCCCATTCTCAATTCTCTTGATGTTTCTGGGAGTTCAAAGGGAGCCAGAGAGAGTGTGTGGGGTGGGGGGGAAGTCTTGGTCTGTAGTGGAAAGATTAGGAATTTGTATCTCAACTTTGCACCTAGTTCGATGGGCCTCCCGCGAGCTGGACCTTCTGTGAGTTTGAACAAGTTACGCGTCCTCCTCTTTCTCATCTGGAGTGGGGTGGTGTCTGCCTCCCTCTCTCGGGCTCTGGCAGGGCTTCGGGAAGGGAAGTCCTCTGCCCTGCCCGTCTGGCCCTCAGGGCTCTGGCACCTGCAGGCCTTGGAGGCAGTGCTGAGGCAGGTCCCCAGGGCAGAGCAGAGCGTCAGCCGGGGAGGCGTGAGGGGCATGACTGGGCTGGGCTGGAAGAGGCCTGGGCCTCCCAGGAGCTGAGCTCTGGTTTCCTAGCTCCAGTACCATGGACCTGCCACTCACTGCTCTCAGCTCTTTTCTCTTTCCTAAGATGGGCTTATTATTTTAGGAAGATTGCATGAGATAATGTACGTGTGAAAACACCTAATAGTATTGTGATTCTAATTATTTCAGTTACTACTACCTTTTCATCTGGCTCAGGCTTTGCCCATTAATTTCCAATGGGTGAGATTGCTAGACCCTCCTCCCCAGGATAAGCCAGGGTTTTCAAAACAAAATACTGCTTTACGCAGTGGATGATACTATTTTAAGGAACAGAGCAGAAGGGTTAAAAGATATGTGGTAGAAAGCGGGTATGAGAAGCACATTTGTAAGTTGGAGGGTGACAGGTCTCCCAGGTTGATCTGGGCTGGGCTCTGCCTGGACATCACCCCGGCTCCCAGACTGGCAGGTGGATACCAGCTGGGGCCTCCATTCACCACTGTGCCCTTCTGTCCCGGCAGGACAGAGCGGGATGCCACCAGCTGGTCCAAAGGGAAGCTCCAGGAGCTCCTGGTGGGCATTGCTGTGGAGAACGAGGCCGGCCGCTGCGAGATCAGTGAGCTGAAGCAGATGGAAGGTGAGGCTTCCTGCAGCAGCCGCAAGGGAAAGCTGATTTTCTTCTATGAGTGGAACATCAGACTGGGCTGGAAAGGTAACAGGGGCCTGGGGGACCAGTGGGGCTGGAGGCAGCCTTGGAGCAGAGTCAGTTCGTTCCGCATTCATTCAGTGAATATTTTTAGAACTCCTGCTGTGGGCCCGGAGCTGACTGGCCCCTGAATTGGTGTTAGTAGTTCCCAGTGCTCTCGCCACACTTGGCGGTGCTCCTTCCTCCCAGCACTCAGCTGTGGAGAGCTCATTGCTGTCCGCTGGGCCTGAGTTGCTGCCTGGAGTGCTCTTCCCCAAACAGCTGCCTGCCTCTTTCAGGTCTTGTCTTTCTCCATCCTAGAAACGTTGCGGACCCCCGTACTGTCCCCCTTCCCTGCTTTTTCCCCAAATCACTGACACTGGGTATACTGTGTGCTTACGTAAACATTGCACTTACTGTCCTGGTCCCTCCTCATCCCCAGTTTTACCAGGGCAGGGATTTAACAAAAGAACAGCTCTATTGAGATATAATTCACATATCCTACAGTTCATCCATTTAAAGTGTATAATTCAGTGTTTTGCAGTATATTCACAAAGTTGTATAGTCATCACTCCAGAAAGAAATCCTGTACCGTTAGCAGTCACTCCCCATTTCCCTCTTCCGCAGGCCCCTGGCACTCATTAATCTACTTTCTGACTGTGTGGATTTGCCTCTGGACATTTCATGTAAATGGAATCATACAGTATGTTTCGGTGCTTCATTCCTTTTTATAGCTGACCGATGTTCCACCGTATGGGTATACCACATTTTGCTTTTCCATGGGCATTTTGGCTGTTTCCACTTCTTGAGTATTTTGGTTAAATTCTCTGGTGGTGCCTAGTTCCTGGCCGGGCAGACAGTACACGCTCAGTAAATACTTGCTGCATAAGCAAGGGTGTGGAGACACGGAGAGGAGGAGTAGGAGAGGGAGAGATCTGGTCCTGGAGCGTTGTGCTGTGTAAAGGTTTGGGCCTCAGCCCAGAGTTCAGGTCTTTTCTTGAGAGTTTGTGTTAGAGAACAGTCCAATTGGCTGTCCTTGAGCCTCTGCCCTCGTGGCTCCCTTGCTAGCATGAGCCCAGCCATAGCCCAGGGAGGTGTTCAGCAAGCGTGGAAAGCAGTCCTTTCCCCCCTAGGAACAGGACCCTCCGGCTGGGAGTTTGCCCTCAGTGGCACCCCTGAGGGCTGGTTCCCTACCCTTCCCCAAGACAGTGCTGTCGGGCCCTGGGGAACCTTATGGCCTGTGTCTCTTCTGTCATCTTTGGCCCAAAGCAGCAACCAGCCGCTTTGCAAGATAAGACCCAGCCACTGCCAGGCAGGCCGCCAGGGCTCTTCCAGCATCCAGTCCCAGAGGTGGCTGGTGGGACCCGTCAGGGAGGAGCCAACACTCTAGTCCTGAAAGAAATCCAGCTGCATGGAGTCCACATGGGACCTCCACAGCCACAGCCCCCTCCCCTCAGTCTCTCCATGACCTGAACTCACTGTCCCTTCTGTACTCCCAGCCCTTTTGTGATTTCTTCTCCCCCTCAGGATAGCCCTTTGTCCTGCTTTGACCAGGCGGAGAAAGCTGCGGGACAGGAAGGGAAACATGGGTTACAGACCCCAGGCCTCCCTTAGGATGCTGGTGCTGGATTCACACGGGCTCTCGATGGCCAGGGCCCACCTGCCATGGGGGCGCAGGGCAGGGTCGAGTAGTGGCACCTGGTAAGGGATGAGCGTGGGCTGTCAGGTGGGGCAGTTTTGCAGAAAACCAGTCATTACTTTTTAATTGAAGAACTCACTGTGTTCATTTTAGGTATCATTAAAGAATCTGGCGTGAAGCACAAGGGATTGATTGAAATACCCAGTCTTTCTGAGGAAAATGAAGTAGATGACACTGAGGTATCTGCTGGAGTTTCGTTCTTTTTTACCATTCAAGCTTCTGCTGTAGACGTTGTGCATTTGAAAAAATGTTTATCAGCCTGTGCGGTTCCGGTGTGGTAGCCTTGGTCAGTTGCGGGGTGCTTGCGCGTGAGGATTGCTTTTCTGTGCGGGCAGCATGGCATGTGGAGCTGGAATGGTGACGACAAAGGGTGAGGCGCGCACCCTCCAAAGCCACCCCGCCTTTCAGGGGTGTTACCAGGCTAAACGTGACAGTGTACATACGGTAAAGCGCTTAGCAGCTTGCATGGCTTGGTGAATGTGTTTATTTCTCTTCCCTTGCACCTTTGCTGTTTCCCTTTAATAGTGAAAATTCTCAGCCTTTAGCTGTGATTGCCCTAGGTTATGTCTCAAGGGTTTTTCGTAAACTGCCTGGTTAGTATGTGTCGCTTTCGACCAGCTCTCCTGGTTCTCTTGAGGGGATAGATCCTGGAGTGACTCCCCTACCTGGCTTGCAGTTAGCGCCCTCTAACCACGCTGAAAGCCGGGTTCTGAGGGTGGGATCGTTTGTACAGCTGCTGTATTTTCCAAACTAAGATAGTCTGACAAAGGGTCTTTTTTGATTTGTGAATGGATTTAATGTGAAGAAGGCTTTTCAGTGATAGAACTAAATCGTACTGAGCAGCACGTCTTGTGACACGCCTTTAGTGAAAGTTATAAAATGCCAGGAAGGTGGGGACTCAGACGGATCTTCAGCTGTACAGTAGCTGTTCTCGGGGACTGGCATTTCACTTTGCTGTCTTTACCTCCGTCAGCTGAGCAGCTTTCCACAGCATGTTAAACTGGTTTTTTAGATTTCATCCCTCAGTAGCATTACAGAACAAACTCCTTGGATTCGAACTGTGGCCTGGGATCAGGTCCAGCTCAGCTGAATCATCCGGACACTAAATGATTTCAAATCAACACCCCTTTTCCTTCTGAGACTGGGACAGAGGCATCCCCAGGTCCCTCTGATGCTCCCTTCTCTTCTTCCTTCCCTCTGCCTCTCTGTCTTCTGCTCTTCCTCTCCCGTTCCCAGTTCTCCCTGCCAAAAATTGTAGCTCGAGGACAGGTTACTTGGGAACTTATTTACCTAATTACAGTGGCTTCAGGGTTCTAGACCAGTGCTGTTCTATATAAATGTAGTGCAAGCCATGTGTGCAATTTTAATTTTTCTAGTAGCCATATCAATAAAAGTTAAAATCAGTGTAGTGGTGCGTGCCTGTAGTCACAGCCACTCGGGAGGCTGAGGCAGGAGGATTGCTTGAGCTTAGGAATTCAGGTACATCCTTGGCAACATAGCAAGACCCCATCTTTTGGGGGAAAAAAGTTAAACAGGTCAAATTAATTTTAATAACATTTTATTTAACCCTGTATATAAAAATAGCATGTAATATAAAAATTAATGAGATATTTTACGTTTTTTTGTACTAAGTTTTCAGAGTCTGATGTGTATTAAATTTTACACTTACAGCATATCTCAGTTCAGACCAGTGACATTTGAAGTGCTCAGATGTACGGTAGTGGCTACTGGACAGCGCATTTCTAGATCCCGATAAAAGCCATGGGCCACATCAGCAATATAATTCACATACACAGTTTTGTATGCAAATGAAGGGTTCACATTCTGTGACGTCCATTCAAGATGTGGCAACTGACCCCTCTGTGGACCCTGGGTGACATCCTCCCCACTGTGTGAGGAAACCTGTCACCTCTCTCATCTCCACTTCTTCCCCTCCCCTCATCACAGTTCTCTCATCCGGATGGCCTACCGTTGTAAGAATACAGCAAACCAGATTTTTCTTAGGTTTGTATTTTTCTGATTTGTAGGTGAACGTGAGTAAAAAGAAAGGAGATGGGGATATACTGAAGGATCTTATGAAAACTGCAGGCACCGCCAAGGTCAGGGAGGCCCTTGGAGATTACCTGAAGGCACTTAAGACGGGTAAAGAAGGCATCCCTTGTGAACCAGAGGGTCCCTTTTCTATTTACCCAAGTTATCTGCTGCCCTGTGGTCTGAATTCCCAGATTAGGGATGTCTAAGGCTCCAGAAGCAATTCTCTATACTGCAGAATAATTTGTAGTCTGGAAGTTGAGAGGAAGTCATGGGTAAGACCATAATTAGTGATTATCAGTATTGTACACAGTGTGAACCATTTTGCCTACAGAACTGTTAATAGTAGTTTTCTGGAATGAAAATTATTTAATCAGTTATTTGTGTAATTACTTGTTTAATGTCTGTTTCCCTGCTAGACTGTAAGCTCCATGAGGGCATGGAAGGTGTCTGTCTTGTTCACTGCTGTATCTCCAGCATCTAGCACAATGCCTGGCACATAGTAGGTGCTTAATAAATCTTTGTTGAATGAATGAATGAATGAATGAAAGTGACTGCAGGTGTTATAGGTGTAGTTGAGATTACCTAGATAATCTCTACACTGCATGGAAGTGAGGTTATTGTCCTCTTCCCTTTTCAATTAGAAGTTATCAGCCAGGCAGATGGCCAGCAGGGCCTGTATCTCTGCACCTCATGCTTGGACCCTGCTACCTGAGTATCTGGTTATTGGCATAGATGGGCTGGGGTTGTCACTCTTCCCACAAGATCGCACATGTGGCTCACAAGCTTGAATACTGTGAGGACAAGCTTTGTGAGATGGTGGTGAAGGCATGAGAAAGTGTCTGTTTTGACAGTAGGTGAGAGCCACAAAGCTATTAGTAGTTAATTATATGAAACTTAGCTATTTGGAAAAGAACTTTTGCAAATTTTGCTGTTTTATCAAGAACTTGATAAAAGTGAGGCATTTGAAAAAAGAATAAAAGGCATTTGTGGAACTCATGTTAATCAGTAGTTTTATATGTTAAAAACATGAAATGGTCTTGAAATTTTCAAAATCCTATAGGAATTCTTTTTACAAAAGTCTGTTCTTTTATTTTCTTATATGCTATTTTGGGTTTTCTACCTTAGTCTTTGTGCTTAAAAGGAAAAAGGTCTTTATTAAAACCATTTCCCACATTTCTTTATAGAATTTACAATGGGAATGATTTTACCAACGAAAGCTATGACAACCCAAGAATTGACTGTTAAAAGGAAACTGAGTGAGAATACCTCGCAGGTATGACCTTTGGTGGCCAAAATTGTAGAAAGGAGGAAAAGGAAGTGCTTAATGAGTATGAGTCAGAGCTCCAAATAGTCTTGATGATGGAGAACGGTGAAGCATAGTGAGGAGGGCATTGTAATCCACCTTTGGGTTCCCTGTGAGTCAAAATTTTTAAGATCAACCATTTTGTTGTGGAAATGATGAGACTTTTCATTCTTGATGGAGAAGGATGTATGAATAGGCCTTTTTGTGGGATAAACACTTAATTCAAGACTGTTCAAAAGGCTATGTTCTTTGGTAGGCAACAGATTACAAATTCAGGTGACTTTGAGGTTCACATACCAAAATGGAAGAACCTTCTTTCCTGATTTGGGAGATTTATTGGGAGATTTTAGATCCTGTGCTTGGAATTGAGGAACAGGCGTTTGTGTGTAATTGATACCCTTTAGCCGTAAGTGCAGTTGTCTTTCATCTGCTCACCTTTATGTTCTCAGGGCCATATTTACATGTTTAACTAGGATTAGGGATATTCAGTGATAGCCTGGGGAATGGAACAGAGCTAAGGAGCTCATAGGAATGAGCTCTGTTTCTCAAGTAAAGACCAGGATTGGTGGTACTAAAAAGGCTTTCATGCGTCTCAAATGGGTGGGTAGTATGGAACTTGGGACATTTTGGTGTTTTATCGAGAAGACTGACTTTTTAAATCCAAGCAGCTTTATCTCTTGGTGTGCTAATTATCCTCTGGAACCTCTCCTCGAGGTTCAGGCCTCATCTCCAGTAGCACTGGGTGTAAAGATTCCCACTGTGGCTCTGCACATGATGGAACTGTTTGACACACCTGTAGAGCAGCTGTACAGTATCTTCACTGTGAAAGATGTAAGTAACTCCTTAAGCTAATAGCTTAAATGCTGACATTGGGGGAAAATAGGCCACAAACAACAGGAGCTAGTTTTTGATTGAAGGGGTCTGGGATGGCGGTGATGGGAACATTTGTGAGGATGGCTTCTGAATATTGAGGGGGGAAAGATGGGCATTTTTTGGGACTGTGTCAGCATTTAGGGGATATATTGAGTTTTCTCCCTCTGGGAAGAGAAAGCTTTTGTTTTATTTTCTGTAAGTAAAAGCTGTATGTTCAGGATTTTAAAAAACCTAAATCATCGTAATTTTTATATTTAGATTAAAAAAGTGATAACGTAGTGGAATAACATGTCTGTCTATTTTATGTTTTGGTTAGTTGGTGCAAAAATTTTCTAAATCTCCTGCTGTATTAGAAGTTGAAAAGGGAGGGAAATTCCAGATGTTTGATGGGAACATCACTGGTGAATATATGGAGTTGGTAAGTAACCTCAGGGTTACAGAAGTAAAGCTGGGGCTAACTCTTCCTTTGGTTACTCGTGCTTTCTGTCCATGCTGTTTTTAGCACTAAGTCACTAGGGTCTTTGTTGCGTTACCGTCGACATCAGTTTTGTTTGTCATACCAGTATTACTGTGCTAGTTTGGCAATAAAGACAATTATCAGTGGTGCTGGCATATAAACTGGAAGGTGGGAATATATATGTTCATTGATTCTTCTAGTACTTAGGGATTTTATTGAAAAGATTTGGTTTTTTTGTATGTTGTATTTTGGGAAATTCTGAAAGATATTTTCAGTGGAATTTCTTTATTTTCAGTTAACAAATAAAAAGATTGTCATGAAATGGAGATGTAGGAACTGGCCAGAAGGTATGGTATTAGTACAAAAGTCCCAAAACAATAAAGCTGGGTTTTTCTTCCTGGGTAAATTTTCTTCATGATGCAGTAATAAAGTTCCTGTTTTTCTTCTAGAACACTATGCAACAGTTGTACTGAATTTTGTGCCTACTCTAGGGCAAACGGAATTACAATTGGACTGTAAAGGAGTTCCTGTCTGTAAAGAAGAGAACATGAAATTCTGTTGGCAGAAGCAGCATTTTGAAGAAATAAAAGGTTTACTGCAGCTGACCACCCTAAATGGCTGAATTAAGATTTGATAAGGGCATTACTTTTTGTAAGCAGAAAAAGTCTTAATGTTTACCTCTTCCCTAGCCTGCCTTCTTTTAAAAAAGAAAACCTCTTCTTAATTTATTTTATATTGGATGAAATCCATGAACCTATTCAGAATAGAAAGCATTGTTTGACTCTTCACTATAAGTAGACTCTGCATTGAATCAAAAGTAGTATTAATAACCTCACCTTTCATAGATGTTCCTCCGACAATAGATCAAGTCCCTGAGTGCAGATAGCTGATACTTCCCAAGCTTTCAGCTATAGTTTTAGTTCAAGAGAACAAAAAATAAATGGCATGTTGGTACTAGTCCTTTATTTTACTTTAGGGTTTTTAAAGTACGTATCTCTTAGGTAGTAAAACAGTGGCATGTTGCATTCAAAAGCATGCTCCAGAGTGAGGGCATGTTGGCTGTGTTCTGTCCCACCTCTCCCTGCTGTCTGTGGTTGGCCCTGCAGTGATTATGCACTTTGGGGTGGAGAGGACAGAGAAGTCTGTGGGGATAAGTTACTGTTGTGGACTGCCATTAACACTTCTAATGAAAGAATATAATGGATAAGAAATGCTCCCCCATTCATGGTTTTCTCATTAGACTGAAGCAATGTATGTAAACAAATGAAAAGTCATCACAATCAGTTTAATTAAGTGCACAGAATAGCAATCAGTCATGTCAATAAAAATAAAACAATTATTTTTACATCAAGTGTGCTTTATTTCCTCCACAGGTATTCTGTTAAATAAAGCACCATTTATATACTGCCAGGCCACAGCTAAAGAGGATTCTTTACAGAATCAAATTTCTTGTGGTTGTTCCGTATACAAGTAAACTTAATTTTGATAATAAGAACCACAGCGATCGGAGGCAATCTGCCTCTATTATAAGGTACAAAACTGGCACAGAGGACACCATATTATACACAGTAAAAATGCTGTAAGTTTAAATTACATTGTACAGGGCCAGGGAACCCTGTTCCTCCCAGACAGCCATATTAAATGAAAGCCACTACAGTGAACTTTTAATTACATAAAACATATCCATTATCTGATTGCCCTTTAGAAAGTATACTGAAGATGCAAGTTTTTTCATCTGGAGTTCTGCCTGACCAAGAATTAAGCCTATAAATCTATCTTGCCATTCAAGCAGAGAGCACTGGACGAACTGAAGCACAAAAACATAAGCAAAACTTATACAAACAGCATGGGGGAAGGGGGGACTTAAAAGCAGACATGCTACACCTAATGTCAAGAAGCAGCTTGGTTTCCTTTGCCAGATATCCTTGTGACCACATGGATTGTAGATTCAATGGTCCTACACAGGGTATCTAAAATGTCGTGTTGCTGCATGTGACTAAAGAGTCCTCTGGAATGGCCACAACTGAGTGATAAAGCAGCCTCAGGGTCCTGGGAGGGCAAAGCTTGACCATCACAGCTTCTCAAGTCAGCTAAGTCAGACAGAACTGCAGAGATAGAAGTAGAAGGGAACTCGGATTCTTCCTCAGCTAGGGCAGAATCCTTGGAACAGTGGAGGTCTTTAAATTCTTTACAGTCTTCAAATCTACCATTGTTGGACTGTTCCTCTGCATGCTGTGACCTGATACTTGACATGTCTTCTGAAAACGAAGATGGAACTTCCATTCGGTATTCTTTAACAGAACTATTTTCAGGAGAAGGAAGATCTTGCTCAGTTCCTGGATCAATGATCGAGGAGTCTCTTGTTTCATTGTCTGAAGTGCTGGTTGGGGTCAGGACCTCCCTGGTTTCTGTTTTCATGTCGCTGATGCAGCTGTCTACAGTGTGTTCCTCATCACTGCTAACACGCCGCCTTTTAACAGGAGTTGCCCCTTCATCATCTGTGAAAACAAACATCAAAACTGAAACTTCTTGGAAGGGGGCCATTAAAATTGTGGGAAGTCAATTTTGTTTTTAGCATTTGTATTTAGGAGGTTCAACTGAACATAGAGCTGTTAAAAAGTCAGTTATACCAAGTGTATTCTTACCGTCCCCCACGCTGAAGGTAATGGTATTAGTCCATAAAGCTAACCTTTAGTTTTTCTTTCTTTGGCTTCTTGCTCTTGGAGTGAGTTTCTCTGTTGCAGACACATCCTGCATTTGCTTAAAAGCTCTTGAAGAGTTGGAATTAGAGCTGGGTTTAACTGTTTGGGAGTGTGTACTGACAGGAGCAAAGCAAGGGCCCTCAGGTCCTACAAAAACCCAGATAGGAACATTTCAAATCCTAAAGCCAACATTTTAACACAATTGTTTACAGTTAAATGCAGATGTTTTCTCTTTCAGAAATTCCCTGTTTTCTCCAGCACTTTTAGAAGAATGCTAAAACCAGAAAGCCGGTATTATGATACTACTGTATTTCATCAGTTCTAAGTCACTAATACCATTATTTTATGCCCACAAGTAAGACCAAAGACTCAAATAGTGTTTTCTGAAAATGAAAAAGGAAAAAATATACGAATCAGTAATAGAACTTAGGCAGACTTTACATAGGAATCTTAAAAACAAACTTTGAATCATGAGAAATTTAGGTTTCATTAGTATAATTTTATAGTTTCTCAAGCTAAATTCTGGTAGAAGTCACAAATACGTCTTCCTCTCTCAGCTTTGTAATCTGTTCTGGCTGCTAAGTATCTTGTTATTTGGGAGACTGCTGCTGAACAGCACATTTCCAGAGTGTTCCATCATTCTGTGACATGGCTGCCCTGGGAGTCTACACAAAACAAGTAACTCTAATTTTAACTGCCTGTATAATCACTAGATCATTAATCTGATTATTTCAGTTAATGAGGGGCTAGAAACATCACAAGTAATGTTTCCAAAAAACAGATAAAGGGAATGTCTCTTAGTGGTCTTACTGCTCTTCGCATTTAATGACATTAGCTTTTGTCTTCTAAGGTGACAAAATGTGTGCTACATACAAGGCATGATGGCGAACACATTTTTTAAAGTCTGGTTTTTTTCATATGTGACTTTTAGGGTTTGAATACTAAATTAAAGTTACAGTAAAATGATAACCAGATACAGAGCTGATTTAAGGAAAGTTCTGAAGTATAAGCCGCCTCCTTTGTGTAGTTCTTACCCCATTTAAAGAAGCACTTGCTTTGGAAATTTCAACTCGGTTGGTGAAATCAGACTGTAGGTTCTGATACTGATTTATCAAGTTTGTAATAAGGGTGCTGATCAGATTGGCACAGTTCGCTTCAGAAAACACTTGACTTTGAACCTGAAAAAAAAACATCAAAAAAAAAAATCTCCAAAAGACCAACATAATGAAAACACAAGCATCAACTAATTAGAAGTGACACACTGAGTTTCCAAAGTACCACATACCTTTAGAAGGAAATGTGTCATGAATGTGTAGACAATGTTGTTGTTTAAAAAAGTTCTTTCATCCATTAGGATACACTTAATATATTCTGCGAAAACGGGATCTTCACACAAAAGCTTGATGCAATTTTTTGACATAGCGGACTAAAGTGGGAAGAAGAAGCACTGATGGTTGAGCACTGAAATGACTGGGGACTTGCACATTGCATGTGACGGACATCAGAAGTCATTAAAAATCCCACTTTAAAACTTACTTCTCTGTTAAACTTTTAGTTATAGCAACTGTTCTTCAAATACATTAAAATATTACTAATTTGGACTATAGGGGTAAGTGTTGGGGTAAGACGCTGATGGCAAAACTGAACAAATATGTTTTAAGAGAAATGCAGGTTTATTATCCAGTATTGAGGGAATTAACAAGGACTGGAAAGATAAGCCAACAAAGAATAGGATGAGAATGTTTTCAGGGGACCAATTAATGTATAATTAATAGGTAACCACATGTAGAGAAAAGATAAATATTAAGGAAATAAATTTACTCTCTAAAATGGCTTAAACTTTATAATCACGTTAGCAGTAGTAATTTGTTTGGTAAATACCTTTCCCCCCATAAACACTGCAAAGGTAAATAAACCTCTTTTGCTAATTATCTCACACAGAATTAGTGGTCCCAATATATGGCCATTTTACTAAAATTTGGTTTTCCTGTTTTCAGATGGTCACGGCTCTTAAACACAAGTAGTATGTCTTTAAGCAGATAATCTCCCTAGATTATTTGTGTGTGTTTTAATCATAGGTTGTTTACAGGGATGACAAAAAGGACCTTTTTAAAAAATAGGACAGATTTTAGATTATATGTACATGTACATACTTAAGCAACTGTAATGAGTAAATTGCTCGAGTAAATTGCTCAAGGTCACAGAAATTAAGAATCGAGTAGGACCAGGATGGACCCAGGTCTTCAGATCCTTAGTACTGGGAAAATCTGCCTTAGTCTACCAGGCACAGCCTCTGCTTGCTGCCTGTGTTTCTTGCATGGGATGGCTGCTTCCATAGGGCTGGAAGCTTTGGAAGCCTCGTATGGTTTGGCTTTAAGGGAAATTTGCAGGGATGGTTGAGTTCTGTGAAAATCGGCCAAGGGAGAACTAGATAATGCAATAGGGAAGCAACAGGTGGTAGCAGAGCACAGAAACCAAAAAAGTACTCAAACCAGGAAGAATAAAAGGAACAGAGGGAAAAAGAAAGATCTCCAACTTACTGGACAGACCACTTGACTCAAAAATCAACTAGTACAAGTCATTTTCTGAAAGCCTATTATGTATTAAGTCATGTGAGCTAAGATCAACTGTGCTAAAATCAACATATACTAGCCTTTCAAAGATTACTACTGTAGAAAACAAAGTAACACTTCCTCAGGGAACAGAGTACTCAGATAAGGTCTCTATACTTGAGGAACTCACCTTTTGGGAAAAGGAGATAAACCACCACTACAGTGCAGTGCGATGAACATCTAGTGGAATACAGAGAGCTACTGCGGGTAGGAGGCTGCACCAGATTCAAAGTACTTCAGAAACTATAATGTGGGTAAAGGTTTGTGCCCAGGGAAGGTTAGCTCATTTCTTCCTCTGGGGTAGAGCAAATACAACCAGGCAGCAAAACAACAGTTATTTCAGGGTTTAAAAGGGAGTGGGAATCCTTTCTGCCTGAGCAGAGGAATGAGCCAAACCTTAGGACTGATGTGGTTTCTCCTCCTCTCTTCCCAGTTCTCTCTCTACAATTTAACAAGCATTATTTATGTGCCCACTTCATTTTAAGGCGTAGGCTCTTAGATACTTAAGGTAGGAAGGGTAGTCTTTCCTGTTTTCAAGGAGATTGTTAAGAACAAGTGCATCAGACTCTTGAAAATCTACAAACCAGGAAGAGCTAAAGGACACACTACCAACAGGGTTCCTGCTATATAGCTCCTGGAATGGCAGAGAAAAGGAAGAGACGGACGGGGGAAGATGGAGAGCTAGAAGCAGCGTGTGTCTTCCCCCAGTACCTCCCTGTTTTGGATTTTTCCCGTAACTGTTGACACTGGCCTATAAATGGGAAATTCAATTATAACCAGTGTATTTGAAATAGTCTCTGTGATACAAATCCACTGAAGTAAAAAAACCTCAAAGGGAAACTACATGCTCAATGTTTAATAGCTAATATTTCCCTTAATCATTTTTATCTATCAAGATTCCCTAAAACATCCCCAATTTTTAGCCAGTCTTCAACCCATTGTTCCCAAAATTATTGACCACTTGGTAAGATGAGATGAAAGACCAAATCATCTAAAACTCATTTTCTTTACCTGAGTCTGGCATAGCTCAGTCCAAAGTTTGGGGAACAGTGCAAGATGAAGTGGCAAACCTTCATAGGCAACTAGGACACCTAATATTTGAAAAGAAATCAGAATAGGTTATAATTACAAATTATGCTATTGAGATACTAAACTCTGTAGGTTCAATATTAGCTATTTCTAGTCATAACTATGCATATTTTCTATGTTTTAAAGAAATCTGTAAAGTATGTAAAGGGGACGAATTCATTCCAATGTCTTAATCAGTAAAATTATTTAGAATGTCATACTTATATGGCTGAATTTATTTATACCCTGCACCTCATTCCCAAAAGGATCTGAGGCTTAAACCAACTTAAACGAATTCTTTTTTGAGTATTACAACTTTATCTGGTAAAATTAAATAAAAGTTATTGTGAGTGGCTCCAAATCATTCTCAGATTAAGGTACCACTCTGCATATTAAGATAATTGTCATGGAACAGCTAGACTTCGGGGAGAAGAGGGGAGAGGTCAAAAATAAGATGTGGAGGATTAGAAAACATATTGTTCCTTCTCTTTTACCTTGTTTTTCCAAAGATAGAGAAAATTATCGTTGTGGTACATTTAATATTGTCCTGAGTCTACCAGTTTCCAGCCTTGTCCCCAGGGTCTTCTGAGTGCATCACATTTGGCACTATGCCAGAGAGTCCTATTTGGAACCCCTATGATTTTAACCTCTCCTCTTCTCAGCTATTCCAGATGTCAAATATGTCTCTTAAGAGATTTGCCCTCTACCCTCTGCCATCCTACCTCTCAAGGTACAAAAAGTATAATACCACAGTCCTAAATTTACCAACCTCCACATCCCCCCATCCCTAGAGAAGGTAAAATTGTGGAGAAGGAGAAATATGATACGAGCTATTCTCCTCCAGTTAAGAAAAAATTATGAGACCAGGAGTTGGCAAACTTTTTCTGTAAAGGCCATATAGTAGTTTAGATTTTGTGGCCACATGATCTCTGTTGCAACTGGTCAAAATGCTGAGGTAGTGTGAAAGCAGCCAAAGACAACACTAAATGAATGGGTGAGGCTGTCTTTCAATAAAGCTTTCTTCATAAAAACTGAAATTTGAATCTTGTAATTTTCATGTCACCCAATACTATTCTACTTTAGTTTTTTTTTAAAAAAAAATTTTAAAAAATGTGAAACCTATTCTCAGCTAGCAGGTAGCCAGCTGCTAGTTATACAAAAACGCAGTATGCAGGTTATAGTAGAGCGAGGATTTGAGAAAATCATACACAGGCAAGTCCTATCAGCCACTCAACCAACCAAGCATATCTAGGACCCCTTTCATGGGTAAGCCTATTTATTTATTTTTCTGTCAAGATTAATTAATCCCATTGTGAAGACCCAAGGAAATGCTATCACCTGTGTCCTAATCTGGTTGGGGTTGGCAGCATTTACCCACATCACAGTACATATAAGCAAACAAGGACATGTCATCAAATCTGTGGGTACAGGGAAGAGAGATCCTATGTACCCATGCTCCCATGTCATAATTACCCATAAAACTAGAGGAGGGGTTGGCAAACTATGGCCTTTGGGCCAAATCTGACCCTGTTTTTATATAGCCCTGTGAGCTAAGAACGGCTTTTACATTTTTAACGGATTGTAAAAAAAAAAAAAAACAAAAACCCAAACCAAAAGCCAAAAACCAAAAAGCCAAAGAATAATATGACAGAGACCTTGTGGCCTGCAAAGTCTAAAATAGTGTCTTTGTGAAGAGTCTGCCCCCAACCCCTGAAGTAGAGGCTGCTCTAACATAAACCCTCTCATGAGAAAGCAGACTGTATACTATACACTTCTCAAGTCTTTTTCCCCATGTAAAACAATCCTTGTGTCTATTTCCCACAACTACCAAAAAGCCAATACTACCACAACGAAAATACTATGGATACTTTTTATGATCTAAAGTCACTTCCAAGTGGTATTCTTATATAAGAATCTCTATTTTACAAGTAAAGAGTATTTACTGGCATCTATTGTGTTAGGTATGTCAGATCATCACATTAAATTTTCTCATCAATTTTAGGAAGTATTATTTTACACTCTTTTTTTTCTTTACATGAAGAAATTAGGCTCTGAGAGATTACATAATCTGCTCAGGTTCATCCTGAAGCCAGTAAGCGATATAGTTAAGAGTCAAATATACCCCGGATTTATGTGATTCTAAAGCCCATAATCTTTTCAATAATCAGTGTTTCTCCAACTTCATGTCATTCATGTATCACTTTCATTATTTTCTTCACACCTTCACACCTGCCTATTCACCTATACTATTGTTTACTTAAATACTTTTCCTTAGATTCACTTAGGAGGCTAATACTACGTGAGCATTATCTTAGGCAATCTAACATCTAAGAATTCATCAATTTGATGTACTAGTTTGTAATATAGTAAGAACCATGCATACTTACTAATATAACCATTACTTTCCCTGGACCATCTTGTGCAGTACACTCTGGAAAACACTGTGCCACCCACGGTGAGCTAAAGACACCTCTTCCACAGTCCCACCTGTTACCTCTCAGATCTGCACCTTCTTTGGAAGGAAGGCCAGCTCTTTAGAGCAAGAGAGTTTCCATTTCTTTCTAGCATCTTCGCAAAGCACAGAGGATGAGGAGCCCTTTGGTTCTGTGACTCAAGTTAGATGCCAATGCCCTCATACTATACACATTCCTTTTCCTCCAATACCTTCTAGGGCATCTCACTTACTGGGTACAAAGCACAGGCAGATGCAATTACCAACGTTCTCAGGCACACGCCTAAACTTTGTCTCTGTAAACAGCATGGACATATCTAAAACATATTGGCTTCTGTACCACTTATCTTTCTTTATCCTGTGACTTTAGGCATTCTCAACAAGGTCCATACGCTGCCCTAATCCCACCCATGAAGGGACTAATTATACAAAAATAAAAAACTGTTCCAAATATATCCTTCCCTCATTAGTAACATCTTACACTGCAGATGCTGCTGGGTGTGTTTAAAAAAAACTTTTAAAAACTGCTTTTGTAGGTAAAATAGTATTTCAGATTATTTGTACTTCCATGATTACAGTAAGGATAAACTTATTTCATATGTATATTTATTAATATGGTTTCTCCTATCTGAACTGAGTTATGACTATCTAGTTTTCTATAGGAGTGTTTAATCTCATCCAAGCATTATCCAGGCCAATGGATGAAAGCCCAAGACTAATGCTTTACTCTGAGAGTGAATCATCACACAACATCTTAGCCTAAGAATAGTACACATTTGATTTGTCTAATTCCCTTTTTCTGACTTCACACACACTAAGCAACCCACTGTTGCTTATCTGATTACCCATATAGGTTACTGGAAAAAATCTCATGGCTCCGCCATAGAATATTCAGATCCCTTGGGCCAGTACCTTCTCTTTATAAATCAACTAACTGGTAACCAACTTTGGGATTATAAATGTGTTTCCTAAATGTGATTACCATGTATTAGCCTAGCATAAATGGATTTACTCTTGGTGGGCTGGTAAAAGCTGGCTTCCACTCTGCACTGGACACCTGGCACTAGTCTGAAGTATATTCACCCTAGGAAGGCTTTTGGGAAGTTAACCAGGCATTTCCCCAGTCCATACTACTTTGACATGGCAAAGAGAGGAG
>NW_012138080.1:3677558-3713708 GCF_000956105.1 Propithecus coquereli
TTGCCCAGACTGGCCTCCCAACTCCTGGCCACAAGCGATCCTCCCACCTCAGCCTCCCGAAGTGCTGGGATTACAGGTGTGAGCCACTGCACCTGGCCTCAACCTCTTATTTTATTGTTTCTGGGTTTTGTGGTCTGCTTAACGTGGTCTTTCAAATCCCACGGTGGTATTTCCTAAGATCACGTTTTTGTTTAATATCTCAAAATTTTTAATCCTCCTGGAATTAATTTTGGTCTAAGGAGTAAAGTACATATTAAAGACTTTTGTCCCCAGAGAGCTAACCTCAATACCACCTATTCTCAAATTTGATGTCATCTTTATTACCTACCAGATCCTCATGTATCCTTATGTTTGTTGGGGCTGTTTGTCCACTGTTCCGTCTATGTATTTCTGTACCTGTACCACATGGTTTTTAATCATTATAGTTTACTTTTGTGTAAGAAAGGGGAGAAAATACACCTATATTTGCAAAAAAGAAAAAAGGATAAACAAAAAATGAATAAAAATGGTGGGGGACAGATCTCTGAGTGTTATCTTGTGTACTTTTTTGAGTTGTGATCTCTATATATGTATTAAAGTCCAAAAGTAAAATAAATTACTGTACCTTTAGTAAGTATTTTACAAATCAGCAGTGCTAGTCCCTCTTATTATTATTCTTTTTCAGAATTTTTTTTAGTTCTTTATCTAACCTCATATTCAAGACAATGTCCAATTTTCTATACTAAGATATAACCAAGAAAAAATCTCTTTTTCTGCTCAATTTGTGAAAGTATTGGTTTATATTTAGTGCTGTGCCACTAGCTACATTTGGCTTTTTGGTTAAATTTAAAATAAAAATTCAGTTCCTTAGTAACATTTCAAGTTCTCTATACTCACAAATAGCTAGTGACTATCATGTTGTGGATGGTGGTGCAGTTAAAGAGCATTTCCATCCCTGCAGAAAGTTCTGTAGAACAATGCTAATATACAGAACTAAACGCTATGAGGCAGCATTGACAGTCATGGCTGTAAGAGTGATCTGAGTACAAAATATCATGAAAGCTGATTCGGCTAATGTGACAGTTAGGTGAACATCCTTTCCCTTTCTCCCCCTCCATGTTTAACTTCCCTGAAAATGTGCATTTGTGTAGACAAAGGAAGACAATCCAAAAGAGGGTAGAACATTCATTATTTAGTCGAAGCTGTCCAAGTTGCTAGAATAGTTCCTCACATAACTCTCAGTATAAATCATATGAATAAAATTACCAAGAACTTTTAAAAAGGTTAGCATCTTGTAAGTCCCCTTCCTTATATGGGAGCAAGGCTGTACTACTAGAACTCCTGGATGTTTTCTTACACTTGATCATGGTCACTGCTAGGTTTTGGCCTTTTTCCAAGTGCCATGACCCCAGTGTATAATTCTAAAACAGCCAATTTGAGCATATCCTCATCCCCCACATCTTGGCATTTCAGCCACACACATATGTAACAGGTGGAAGGAACAACCCTTCAAATCTGAAGATGCTCTAATCACTTACCAATAAGATGGTTTTTCCGAAGAGGAATTATCCCTGACAGCTGTTATCACTTCCTTCTTCTTAGATTGTGAAATCTAAGGTAGGGTCACATCTTTTGCCCTACCCCCTACCTAGAATGGATCGAAACGTTTTCCTTGGGAAGGAGAGGGTTATGATTGAGAAGGAGCACAAGGGGGACTTCTAGAGTATAGTTATATTCTATTTCTTGATCTGGGTGGTGGTTTCATTGAGTATTTCACTTCTCACCCTCTAAAACAAAACTACTAACACCGGAGAGGATTCTGGGCCATCCCTAATGAAGTCAAGAAAGAGGACACAGAGGCCTGGAACTCTGGATGTCCTGAGATAGGGGACACCTAGAGGAGAGCTACATGTCTTCTAAGACTTATCAGCTAAAGGAAGGTCACCCGAAGGGAGCAGTTCCCTAACAACTCTCAGGCACGTCCTTGTAGAGACAATATTACTGTCAAGATACTCAAGTTTTTTCTCCCTCGCATAATTTACTGATTTTGTTTTCTATTTCTTATACTCTCCCTTTACAGATTTCTATTCTTCTCACTCATCTATTTCACGAGACTTACCTCCTAATTACTCACATATGCACCTCTGCTTCACACTGGCAAGCCCACTCAGTTTGCTCTTGGCATTGCCAGCTCCAAAGCACAGCTGGCACTATAGATCTCATCTTACCCTCGAGATCAGGGCTGGGGAAGTCCACCTCTAAGCCTGCCTCCCTAAGCAGAGCAGTTTTTTTGTTTTGTTTTTTTGTTTTCAAATTCTGCTGGGCAGATGGTGGAAGACTTGGGCTTCTATGTACAAAAGCGATCAATCAGCCCTACTCCACACTCCTTTATATATAGGCCAGCTGAAACTCTGGGCAGAACTATTCAATGGAAACCAGTAAGTTGGTGTTTTCTTAATAAAAATTAAAATGTTCCCAAGAATACTAATTAATATTTTTAAACATTCACTTTAAAAAAGAAAAAAAGGATTGTCTCATATTTTTTCTCCCCTTCCTGAATGGCTAGGGGCTTAAAATAATTCAGTGGAATTTACTGCTCATCTTTTATACTTACTCAGCTTAACTAATGTTTCAGTAAATTTTTCACAGTTGATTGCAACTCGGCATAATAGATGGATGAATTGATGATAAGAAAAGAAGTAGTCTAGCAGCATACGATCATAAACGTCATCTTTGCCCTGAAGGTTAAAGATGATAAAATGGTTGCACTTAAATTGTATAATAAAGAGCATATTTTGTGCAAATGTAATAAGTTTAACTAAAAAGCTGATTAAATCTTTAAATTCTATAAGAACCTAGTTTTAAAATCCAAATTTCCAGTAATGTTAAGATCTTATTTTCAGTGTGCAAATGCTATAAATTAAAATTACCCATTATTTCTATATACTTTAATAAAGTAAAATTACTGTAGGATTTTAAAATTTGACACTTTAATTCTGTAGCCATATCATCAAGAAGAATGAATTTAATTTGATTTTTGAAATAGATTTCAAATTATTTCTGTAATGGTTACTAGAATGTTAATTATTTTTAATATTTTATCTTGTAAGAACTTTTCAAATATACTTAAGATAAATGGATGGTGGGCAAGGCAGTGTGTGAATGAAGTGTAGGTAAAGAAAGATAAAGGGGAAAACTACTTAAAAAATGTTGAAGCTAAGATAAATTATCCTGTGTCAGTGTACCTTGTCTCTATAATTTAGAACTGACATTATTTTAGAATAAGTGTTAAAGGACAGGAACCAGACTAAATATGATGATAAATCTATCAATCAGTGATATTATGCTTAGTTCAAAGGAATCCAATTTAAGGGCAATATAAGAAGTCATTGATTATATGGCCAAATTTAAAAACAGTAAGTACCTAACTTGACTTTTCAGATTTAGATATATGACCCAGTTATAATTTAGCCTAGTGACAAATACTAAAGCTTACTATTAAGGTAATTTTTGAGGGGGAAAAAAAACTTACTACTTGTGCTTATTGTTGATTTTGCAAATATTCAACCAACATTTCAGAGCACTAAAAGGAAAAAGTCCAAATAAGTCTAATCTTCTTAGAATCCACAAAATGGTCACTTATGTCTAATCTACTCATAACTGCCAGGGGTGAAATTTTAAATTACTTTGTACTACAGAAACATGATTTTCCTGGCATCCCAACATACCTTACTGGTTTCCACCATTGTGGGCAAGAGGCACATATTGAGTTCAGGGCGCGGAGGCCGAATATTGCTTTTCCCTCCTATTAGCTTGATATTTTCTCGACAAGGGAAATAAGGTCCAAGAGACACTAAGACATTAAAAGTGTACAATAAGAATAAATGGAAAAAATAAATCTCCACGCTTCAGTGTGCAGAACGATTAAATGCGAACCATATTCAAGTACTGTGCTAGATGAATACGTACTTGGTATGTTACTGTGATGGTAAGTACAATGGTTATGTTGTAGAAAGGGAACCAGAGTATGAAGAAAATCATGGGGACTCAAAAGCACAAGTTCCTTGAGGACATCTGAAAATAAAAACACAATTTGAGTATTAAAAAATTAGAGTTATGTCAACCTGATACTATCAAACTCACAAATCCTATAACTGGTTGCCTTAGCGAAACCAATTTAATTAGTCTAAAACTTTTAGCTCCTGACACTGGTAGAAATTCTGTCTGATCCTCAATCAAAGCTGGATCAACAGAGTTACTAACCACAACAGGGCCATCACTTGTAAACAGAAGTATAAAACACTATTTCTAGGTATTTTATTTAACCAAGAGATGCTTCATGGAGAAGTACAGTGAAGGAAATGCTTAATGCACATTGATTATGTATCTTCATAAAATCAACCACAAGAGCTCAGAAAGAAACCTAAGGTTCAAAGTTCTTTGGATCTGAGGGATAATCCTTAATCTACTTTTAACGTTTATGATGATGGCTGGACTGACTCTTATCCTCTAATCACAAGAGTAAAGCTGTTGATGACGGGCTGTTTCTGGTGATCAGAGGTTACGGCCATATACCCCTCCCCTCTCTCCGGAGAAGTATAAAAAAAGGTAGGCCAGTAATTAACAGTACATCAAGACTAACTGCTTGTACATGACAGCCAGAGTTATCCATGCTATTATGAGAAAGTGTCAATAAACAGTTATGGTCTCTAAAGATCAGGACTTTAAGGCCGTAAAAAAATCCACCATAAACTTAAAATGGGAGTCTCTTCTAACAGCCACAGATTGTCATTTTGTTACAAATATGCAATCAATAAAAAGGTGAAATACTCACAACCTAAGAACAGCTACTGAGAAGTATATTTAGGCAAAAGAACTTACAGTGAAGTAAGTACTCCTACTCCATACAATGTCAGTTCTATCATAAACATTTATGTGATTCTACCTTGATTAAACAGGGTCAGAGGACTGCAGAGCTGCAGAAACTTGGAGATAACTTAAGGTCAAAGAGCCAATATATATCAAGTGACCTGCCCATGATCACACATATGGGTAATTATCAGCAGGTTTAGAAATAGAACTCCATTTTCTTAGGACCTGCTAGACAGTGTCAGTTACACATAAAAAGTACAAATGTTTTCCAAACACTATAGACCTAACCTTCACATCTTACCAAAAACAAACAAAACAACTCACAAAAATGTCCTCCTACTAGGTTTTTACACAGGTGTATTTTTCAAGTAACTTACCTATACAGGCATTTCTAAGTTCTGGAGGACTATAGGAATTAAGAAGAGTTAATAGTTTATGGGCAAATTCAATTCTCTCCTGCCACTGGATTAGTGCTTGTTTCACATCTGCAAATATAAAAGCATATATAAATATGCCATTTGAGATCAAACTTTCTTATTTTTTTTCTGTTGTAAACTAGAGAATGCTAATGCTAATAAATTCAAATTAATTACATAAATATTTTTGGTAAAAGCTAAGTCATTATTTTTATGAGATGACTAGTAATGTTAAACCTGCTAGATTTCCTAAAGTATATATTTCTGTGATGAATATGTCTTATTTTCTAGGAATGTTTATGAAGTTCAGAGTTCACACTATCTTACAGAGACATAAAACAGATATGTTTTATATTTATTTCTCTTGAAACTACAAAAGATCTAATGAAGTTTCCAGCTGGACAACCTTCACAAAATACCCAATTTGTTACTTGTGCTTGGAAATGTTTTCCAATCTCTAAAATCTTGACACTTACAGCATGTTTGTCTATTATATACAAGAATATTATAATATTACATCAGAAGTCATGACAAAGATTTCCTGATGGTTAGTTAGCTTTGGTTCCATCTCCTGTGCATAAATTAGAGATAATGACAATTTCTCTGGGGTATGCGATTTAAAAACCATTTTCTCTTTAACAGTAACAAAACAAAAATAAGAAGTAGCAATGACCAAACCTTTTCTTTGAAGATATGGGCGTGTAGACTTCAAAACCGAAAGGAATATTGACAGAAGTTCTACCAAATCTCCAGTCACATGGCAAGCTGTAGCTTCATGATACATCATGTGCAAAGTGTTGAAAGACTACAAGTGATTTAAAAAAAATTAAAGACTTAATTTCATTTTTACCTCTGAGCCACAAAATGGTAGTGCTCATCCCCTATGATAGATGTTTTTGGACTCTGTATGTGGGTATGTATGTGCCCAAAGCAAATTTATCTGTTTTCTATCTAAAAGTCAAGTCCCCCCATTCAGCTCCTTTTAAGTCCTCACCTTCAGAGCTCTGCTATTTTGTGTATATATTCTAGTCTGAATAAATAATTTGTTTAATCACTTCCCCACCCCCAGTATTTGCTCTAAAATTGCAAGCCTTAGAAATTACAAAGCATCAGGCAACAACAGGAAGATTAGGGAGAATATAGGCAACTGCTTTAACTAATTTCTCAGGGCCTCTGTATAAAAACAATGGTGAAATGGTTGTCAGCCATACTCAAAACAGTAGGCCTGAAAGAGATAAAAGAGCTCCAAAAGGTAGGAAGAATTTAATTCCTTAATTATATTGGCTTGTTAAATCTTCATTCCTGTAACTGTATTAGCTTAATTGAGCCCTTGGTTTTTTCACTATTTCATTTTACAATTAAGCATCCTTCTAATCTCTTGAATCAGTTTACCATTGTAGATACAATTCACAGTTCAAAGGTCAAAATTCTTAGCTTAGAATCTGTGGCAGTACACAATCTGAACAATGTACTTGCACAGAATTTAACCTGTAAGCTGTGAGGACAGGAAACATGTATGTCTTGTTCACTGCTATATCCCCAGTGCCTAGCACAATGCCTGGCACAGAGTAGACATTCAAACATCTGTTCAATGAAAGAATGAAATTCTCACTACTCCTCTTTATGTACCTTTTTTTGTTTGTTGTTTTTAGCCAAACAGAAATACTTGGCATTCCTCCAATACTTTCTTTCACTGCTTATGAAGTCATTTATCTAAATGCTCTCCCACTTACCTTAGCAAGTCCAAATTCTTCAAAGTGCAGTTTCAAACATGTTCTATGCCTATCATTAACTGAAAAAACTCTTTTACCTTTTAATTCTTACGGTACTCTTGGCATGTACTCTTTTATTTCCATTGTCTGGTGGCTTTAAAGCCATGTCACACTTGTGGATGTTCAAGAATTACGGGAAGAACGAATGGCTCGATTTTAACCAATTAAAAAGTCTCACTGGCTTCCTCTGATGATGCTAATCTCAGTTTCTGTACTCTGTCAAATAAGTGGACTCTTGGGAAACTGTTTGCTCTTGATTAAATCATATGAAATTTGTTTCCTTGCAAATGAAATGACTAAAACTAGTCTATTTCTAATGGTTGCTTCTAAATACAAAATGAGGGGAAAGGTATGGAATTACTGTGGAAAAATAAACCAGCACCCTAAAAATTATGACCTAATTATTCCTGGAATATAAATTCACATTTACTGATCTATATAATTATAGTCCTGTCACCTGTAAAACATTCTACCATAAACTCTAAATGTCCATAAAACAAGAAGTCTTGGTAAGAACACTGAAATGAAATAAATCCACAGTAAAATATAATAAAATATTTACCTCAGTCATTAGGATCAACCCTCGATTAAATACAACAAGAAGTCTGTCTTCATCAGATTCTAATAGTATTCTGAAGGCACTAAAAGAATACATAAAATCCAGTTTGAGAACTCTGAATGAGAACAGAAAACTTAGGTTATGAAAAAAATAAACATAAGTAAAATCGTTGCCCAGGCGGGAGTGCAGTGGCCATGATTACAGCTCACTGCAGCCTCGAACTCCTGGGCTCGAGCAATCCTCCTGTCTCAGCCTCCTGAGTAGCTGTGACTACAGGCGTGTGCCACCACGTCCAGCTAATTTTTTTTTACATTTTTTTTTTCTTAGAGACAGGGTCTATGTTGCTCAGGCTGATCTCAAACTCCTGGGCTCCAGCAATCCTCCTGCCTTGGCCTCCCAAAGTGCTGGGATTACATGTGTGAGCCCTAACACCCAGCCAGTTATTTCACTTTTAAAGTCAAAATGATGGTCCCCATCACTTCACTTGAAAAACAAAAGAAAATACACCAGAAAACATCTTTTTACCTTATTAAAGTAGTCCAGCAGGAGCGGCCATCTAAGCAACGTAAATAACAACTTATGGTTGTTTTCTTAAATTGTTTAATATCTTCTAATTCTTCTCTCATATCTGGCCTCTGAGCTATAAACAGCTGCATCAGGTTAAACAGTTCTTCCACTGCCTAAAAAGGCAAATAAGCAATATGATGATCTTTTAACCCTAGAGCATTTTAGAACATCTGCTTCTCATTTCTGAATATTATGCTCATTAGCCAACTCAAAATTATACAAACAAGTTAGATTACATTACTATTCATGAATAGTTATAAACTTAGTAATAAATTCTACTTAAAAAATTTAATATATTATGCATTAAAAAAATCAAATCTTCAATTAAAAGTTCAAAAAGATTAAAAACTACAAGTAAATATAGTTCACTTTTAGTCTTGATACCGTTTAAAGCATTAGTTCTGTAACTTCAAATGTGTGTCCAGAGACGTGCCACGCAAATCCCCTGCTCCCTTTTCTTTAATAAATGTGAAATCATTACTTTGTCACAAAAATTTTAAATGTCTAAATTATACTTGATTATTAATAATACTTTTTCTGAGATAATCCTTTGTGCCAACATTAGACCTTTCTAAGCTGATGTTCAAGTTCCTGATGGACGAAATGTGGAAATTAACATTTTAGTAAAATCACTAGCTGTGATCTTATAGACATTTGCTTATGTGCGTGTTAGGAAAGGTTTGCTCTTCAAACACACACTTGTCAATGAACTGAAACCTCTGGCTTCATATGTTTCATAGAAAAAATTGATGTAAGCACCATTTTCATGAAAATTTCCAATAGATACATTCTAAAATAAAGGACATTACATTTCAGTGATTTTAAGGGCAAGAAACAACATAGGGGGATGTGCATTCTAATTCACCTAGTATTCACTGAAGACATATCTAACTCTGCACATCACATTTAGTAACTACATCAAATATTACTCATGTGAATATGATAGAGATAAATTCACTGAAACTTAATAAATCCTGTTTTGACTCCTGTGAAGTCAAAAAGACTCTGTATTTTTACAGCCTTGGTTTTGAAGTTCTTGATACTTAATACACTTATTCTCTTTCCTACTTTATAGGCACTCCATTAAATAATTTTGTTGAGTGGACATTAGGTTATTCTTTCTGAGTGAGAGATTCTAAACAATTCACCACATCATCTACGAAGGAGAGTTTAGTCTATAAAGGACAGACTGTCTATAGGACAGTTTACAACAGATTAAGAAGCAACAGTGAAAAGTAGTATCAAGGGGCTGGGTATGGTGGCTCACACCTGTAATCCCAGCACTCTGGGAGGCTGAGGCAGGAACATCGCTTGAGGCCAGGAGTTTGAGACCAGCCTGGGCAACATAGCGAGACCCTGCCTCTAAAAAAAAATAAAAATAAAAAATTTAGCTGAGTGTTGTGGTTTATGCCTGTAGTCTGTAGTCCTAGCTACTTGGAAGGCTGAAGTGGGAGGAATGCTTGAGCCAGTGAGCTATGATTGCACCACTGTACTCCAGCCTGGGTGACAGAGTGAGACACAGTCTCCAACAACAACAAAAAAAAAAAAAAAAAAAAGGAAAGAAAGAAAAGTAATATACATAGAGGAAAAAAATTTAATATGAAACCTATAAGTAGTCTCCAGAGAAAAAGGGACAGACTGCATATACTTGTACCTTGACAGATCTCTTAACCATTTTATTCTTTTGGATACAGCTTGAGAAACAATACTAGGGAATACTACTAGTTTAAGATAAAATACTGGCTAGCTCACAGCTTAGCATGACATGTAGATTTTAATAATGAGTACCTAATTTTTAAATAGTGAAGTACTCATGTCCTTAAAACTGTATCACAAAGTTGAGATTCTTCATTAGGCACACATGGAAGATATTTACAGAACCACAAATTGAAATAGATAAGTTCTATTAGAGATAAAATTTTAACTTCAACCTAAGAATACTTATCAATTTTATAACAATATAACATTTTATATGTGTATTCAAGAAAACAAATATACATTAAGTCCTTAAGAAAGAATGGTTAGAGTTAGACTACTCTTCTATATTTTGCCACCACTTTCCATAAGGAGGAAAAACAGGTATTTCCAATCAATTTGAGGACACAGATATAAGAGTATCAATTTTACTCACTCCAGGGTATTGGCTGGCATGTGGTGTAAGATTCTTAAAGGCCCACTGGATGTTCTGGTGAGAAGCCAGTTGTCGTGTGAATGCAGGAGACTGCTCACAGCAGAGCCTCAGAATGCCATAGTAGGCAGGCAGCATCCCACGGTTAAAAAGCACCACATCCTGATCATCATGGTCAGCAAGGATGTAATTGAAGGCAATGTTCTTGGTTACCACTGGGTTCTGAACAATAAGGCGGATATTCTCTGGACAGTCAGCACACACATTGTACCAAAATGAAAGCAAAGCCTGTTTATTGTGATTTGTAGCTATTGCTGGCTCAGACAGTTTAGGCTGGAAAAGGTTCCACAAATCCATGAAATATGTGGAAAACATCAGCTTCTCAGTTTTGGAAATTAAACAGTAAGTCATAAAGCTAAAATAGGGCACTAGCTTTGTAGTGCCATGAACAGCAGCATCAACATAAAGTTTGGCTCTTGAGAGCAAACCAAGGAGCACGTTGTAGACCTGATGTAGGACTACGGTTGTGTCTGGACTGAGTGGAAGGTCACGGGTTGGGATGTGCAAAGACCTTGTTGACCGGAACATCTGGCGGAATGAATTGCTTGGTATAAGGGACACCAGAAGATAAGCTGCAGCTATAAAATGTAAAACAAAACTGTCAGATCCTTATAATATATAAAATAGACTGAAGAGCAGTCATTAAACACAAAGCCACTCTTTCCTTTAATAACTAAAATTCATAAAAATTAAGGGACATGAACATCTCTTTTGATATCTTTCTGCTTTACCCTTGACTCCACAGAAAGATCCTAAGGGGTGACAGAAATAGACACCTTCCATTCTGCCACTATTAAGTGGTGACAATAATTGCCATTAGCAGAAACAGTTTTTAAATCTTTTTTGTTTAGTATTCCCAAAATGTAGAATTTTCCCACTTACTTTATCATTTATTTCTTCTCAGGAAGTAGTATGATTTAAGAGAGGGAACACAGCATTTAGAGCCAGAAGACATATCAAAAGGTGCCTGACATGATCAAACCATCTAATGTTTTATGGTCTTAGTTTTCTTCTTACTTAAAAAATGATAAATTATTTTGTAATAATTTATAGATAATGGTAAAATATACTTCAGTTCTAAAGATAGAATGGGATCTATATAAAAGTCCTTTGTATTATATTAAGATTATATATATGCTAATTATAGAACATTAACTTTGGAAAATCTTTTAAAGTCTTCTAAGGCTAAACATACACTCAAAGAAAGAATCCCTCCTCCAACATAACTGAAAACTGTTATTAAGCCTGTATTATAATTCTGAGAGGTAATGACATATTGGTTGAGTCCTCTTATAAAAGTACTATGAGACAAACACTAAGCTAGGTGCTTTATAAATATCTCATTTAATCCTCACAATGATCCTGGAGGTGGGTGATGTTACATTGAAAAATCTGAATCTTGGAGAAGCAAAGACCAAAGTCACACAGATAAAGAGGTGAAGCCTAGATTAGGCCCTGAGAAACAATGATGATGAAGATGATAATGATAATGGTAAAACAATAACAGTAATAACAATAATATTAATTGCTAACATTTATTGAATGTATACTATTTGATATCATAACTTTATGTGGCAGGCACTGCTTTTATTTATCCCCATTTTCACTCAGGCTTAAAATAGTAAGACTACCTATGATTACATAGTTAGTAGCAGAGCTGGGATTCAAATCTGAACTGTCAAACTCATGAGCTAGTGCTCCTAACGACATTTGCTTCCTCAAAACTCTCTAATGCCTGAGTTTAGGCTCTTTTCAATATACCTACTGGTTCTGTCACCCAGTAATTTATCTATAATTTGATAACTTCTACTGTATTGTCAAAGCAAATAGTTAGGGTTTCTAAAATTGTAGTTTATTTTCAAATTAAACTTCATTTGTGCATGATACTCCATTTTCTACATATTTCTTTACCTATATACTATTCTGATTGTTTAGGCTCAGTTTGGTATGTGTTTCAAATGCAAAAATTTGGCAAGTAGGTGTTATCCTGATCAGTTTTTGTATATAAGTGCAATTGAGAAACACAATTTGTGATTTAAAAAAGTCATTCAGTAAGTTATATACTTTTTACCCTAACATTTTATTAAGAAAATTTGAGTACACTAAAAGGTTGAAAAAACTGTACTGAAGACCTATGGATCTACCACCTAGATTCTACAATTAACATTTTGCTTTGCTTTACCAAATACCTAACCATCTCTTCATGTCTGTAAAAGCTACTTTTTTTTCTTTGAGACAGAGTCTCGCCCTGTTGCCCTGGCTAGAGTGCAGTGGCAAGATCATAGCTCACTGTAATCTCAAACTCCTGGGCTCAAGCGATCTTCCTGCCTCAGCCTCCCCCAAGCAGCTGGGACTATAGGTGTGTGCCACCATGCGCAGCTAATTTTTTCTATTTTTTGTAGAGATGGGGTCTTGCTCTTGCTCAGGTTGGACTCCAACTCCTAACCTCAAGCAATCCTCCTGTCTTGGCCTCCCGGAGTGCCAGGATTACAGGCTGAGTGCTAGGATTAGAGGCGTGAGCCACCACACTCAGCCTAAAAGCTACTTGCTTTTAAATAAAAAATAAGTTCTGCTAGGGAAAAAGAAAACTTTCCAATCATGTTTATCTTTAAGAACAGGTAGGAAGGTTAATTTGGAAGAATAAGCCATCTTGTTAAAAAGTGCCTTGGTATAACTTAAAAGAGTCCTTGGGTATAGTTAAACAAATCTACTTCCATTTCTGTATGGCAATTCTTCAACCATTTTGAGGCACTTATGACTCCATTTTTCTTCTTTTCTCTGTATTAAACATTCTCAGTCATTGCTTAAAATTATTTTGTTGTAAGTATTTCTATGCAGCTTTTATATATTTTACTTTAATTTTTATTTTAGGTATAAGTAATTTTTTTCAAATATTTGGGCCCTTTTTTCAAGTTATAGATGTCAAAAGCACTTTACATAGTCTTCACTACTGTAATTTTAAAATGATGCATTATAATAATTTGTTTCCTAATGGAGCAGTTTTTAACTGTTCACAATTATAAGTAATGCTACTGGGCATCCACATATTGGATGACTTACTTATACCAGAATCCCTAAAAAATGGTATTACTCAGTTAAAAAGAACATAACATTTTTAAGGATCTTGAGCAGTATTAATTTACAATGTTACTGCAATGTGTAAGAATGCCACTTCCTCCGCACTGTCATTGATACTAGTTGTAACAGCTGGCTAAAAAACTTTTTCTGGTGCCCAGCATAGGTTTCTTTATTATTTTATGCTCAGGGGGTCAGGACATGAATGACAATCAGCATACATATTAGCTCTTACAAATATCCCATTATTGTGGGGTTAACTAAACTGGCAGGGAAAACAAGCCCATGAGCAGAGTGACAATGCCATTCCACAGGTCCCTTCCACTGAAAGGTGTTTCTCTCAACTAAACTTTATTTTAGAATAGGTAAAACAGACAATTCCCATACACCCCTCACTCAACTTCCCCCATTGTTAACATCTGTTATAACTACGGTACATTTGTTGTGACTAAGGAACCAACACTGGAACATTACAATTAACTAAACTCCACACTTTAGATTTCACTAGTTTTATCCTAAAGTCCTTTTTTTTTTGTTCCAGGATCCCATCACAGTTAGTTGTCATGTCTCCTTAAGTTCCTCTTAGCTGTGACAATTTCTCAGACTTCCCTTGTTTTTGATGACCTTTACATTTTTGAGGAATAGCAGTCAGGTATTTCATAGAATGTCTCCCAAATTGAGTTTGATGTATATCACGGTGAGACTCAGGTTATGAGTTTTTGATAGGAAGATCAAAGAGATGAGGTATCCTTCACATCACACCAAATCAAGGGTACACACTATCAACCTGACTTAAATCAATGATGATGTTAACCTTAACCACCTGGCTGAGTTACTCTCTGTCAAGTTTCCTCACTGTAAAGTTACTATGCTACCCCCTGCATTCTACTGTTTGGAAGGAAGTCACTAAGCTCATACTCAAGGAATAAGGAGTTTAACTCCATCTCCTGCGTGGGGTGAGGGTCGGGTGGGGAGTCTACATAAATTATTTGCAATTCTTCTGTATGGGAGATTTGTTTCTTCATTTATTTGTTTATTCAATCATTTATTTATATTAGCATGGACTCATGGACATTTATTTTATACTTTGGGTTATAATGTTACTTATTTGTTACCAGTGCCATGTTCCTTATTTTGTTACTAAAATTGTTCCAGCTTTGGCAGTTGGAGTTCTTTTAGGTTACCTCTGTGTCCCTCTGACACACCCCCATCATTTTGTTTTTTGACTACTTCACTTTCTGGCAATACAAGAAGCTCCAGACTCATCTCAGATAACCCCTACCCCAGCCCTAAAAATCAGCCATTTCTCTAAAGAGCTATGAATCCTTTTTACTGGAGAATGGTGTTCAGAATCCAACACCTAGGTACTGGATGTATTTGTTGTTATTAGAGTATAACTGATTCTAGGCTCTTTCTCAGTGAACCGCTAGAAAATGTTTTTAATAATTAACTAGTTTTTCATTTATTTGAACTATCAAAAGTGAACATATTCTATGTTTATTTACAAGCAATTTTCTATTTTGTGAATATCTTTTTGATATTTACCCATCTGTCTTTCAAGATCTTTGTTTATTCTTTACTGGCTTATGTTCAATAACAAAGGTGTTTATCATCTAACTCCCATAATTTCAGTCACTATTTTCTCTCAGCTTATTTTATGTCTTTATTACTATTTTACACTTAACCTTCTCAAGAGTTATTTTTAAGACAGGGTTTTCTGACCCTTACTTCCTTCACTAATTCAGATTATGCCTTGTCACTCTATTAAGCAAGGACACAAAAATGATAGCAGTGATGGTGTCACCCAAGAAGTAAGGTGGTTTCCTAATTTCTTCTTCTTTTTTTTAAAGAGATGAGTTTTTTAAAGAGATGAGTTCTTGCTCTGTCGCCCAGGCTGGAGTGTAGTGGTGCAATCATAGCTCACTGCAGCCTCAAACTACTGGGCTCAAATAATCCTCCTGCCTCAGCCTCCCGAGGAGTTGGGAGAACGGGTATGCACCACCATGCCTGGCTGATTACCTATTTTTTAAAAAACAAAACCACTGCAGATATTTGTAAAACACTGTCATAGTTTTCCAAATACTAATATAACCTTGGCCTTTAAAAACAACATCTTGAAGAGCTTTGCATATATAATAATGGGCATATCACAGTTATCTAAAAACAAAGCATAACTCTGAATAATAAATGGTTTGTTAAATTCTGAATCTTTGACTTACAAGTCCTGACTCTAGGATAATTGTGAGCCAAAAGAAACCGCTCAACCCAGTTCTCCATGTTCTGTAGGACCCAGCTGTGTGCCAGTTTATTTCGGGGTGTCTGTACTGCCAACCAATCCAGACACTGAGAAGGATTGTATTCAATCACCTACAAATAAAATGACGAGAATAGAGTATAAGGCCAACTGAATAAGCAGTTACTTTTATACTTACTTTTTGTATATGATATTCAACACTTAGAGCTAAAGTAGTTTTTCAAAAACTAGAGCTTAAAGAAAGTTTCACCCATATATTTTCCCATTTTTAAAGGTACTCACTTTTATCAACAGGAAAGTTTGTCATTGGTTTACACAATAAATTTAAAATAACCAAGTATTACAACAGAAAACAAATATGAGAACTCAATGAGCTTTTGGTCTTGCTGACTTTATAAATTCATTTAAAAGTACTTTTAATTCTCTCAACTTTCTCATCTTTATGCCATGCCTGTTTTCACTTTATTTAACGTCTAAACTATTACTAAGTGTGACTGTAAAGTATTCATTGTACTGCCCCAGAGAATCTTTTCATGGGAAAAGGGAATCTTCAAAATCTAGAGCAGGGGTTAGAAACTATGGCCTGCAGGCTAAATTCTGTGGCTGCCCATTTTTGTTGTTTTATTGGAACACAGCCACACCCACTCATTTATTGTCCATGCATGCTTTTAGGCTAAAATAGCGGAACTGCATAGTTTCAACATAGACGGTATGGCCCACAAAGCCTGAAATATTTGCTATCCGGCCCTTCAGAGAAAACATTTGCTCACCCTGGTCTTGAGCTTTTCCAGAACTCGCCAAGGAGAAATTTTCTGACCTTGGCAGTAACTCTGGAGGAAAGGAAGTGGTTGGTGCTTCCTCTACCATTTCTGTCAACTGCTGAAAACATGTGGTTTGTATTTCTAGAGCTTCCAGTTGCTTTATGGAATCTTTTTTAAAAGTAGGGGAATAAGAACTCTGAATTGGCTGAAAAGTTGTTTATGACTCTATGACAGTATCTTTAAAATGTCTGGGAGACAAGCTAAGAACTCTTCCCCCCTCCCCAAACCTGACTAAAGCTCCTCTTATTCCCTATTCGTGTGACTTAATAAAACCATTTTAGGGTACCCAACTAAAAAGAAACTGATACTTAAAATGGTAGTGACTACTGTATTATAAAACCCAAATCCTCAGAAACAAATTCTGAAAACATCTGCTATAAGACTTACCTCCCATATCCTCTGCAGAATATAAGATGCAAAGGGAGGCATTCCTGGAGGTCCTCCAGCAAACTCCATTAGCATAGTTAATAGTTTAAAGAAAGGATTGGCTGCCTGTAAAGACACATACATGATTGTGTATTTAGATCCATCTGAATACATCTCTTTCAGCAGAAAAAGAAATATATACTCATACACATCACAGTTATATCTGCTGCGTTAGGTTAGCAGTCCTTTGTGTCTCTGTATGTGAACCTGAACTCCCATAAAGCAGCAGAATAAGGTATGGGATACAAAGTCAAATGTGTGGGAGCCACACATAACAGATTTTTCTGGATGTCAAAGGTATTTGGAAGGGCTGGGCGCGGTGGCTCACGCCTGTAATCCTAGCACTCTGGAAGGCCAAGGCAGGCAGATTGTTTGAGTTCAAGAGTTCGAGACCAGCCTGAGCAAGAGCAAGACCCCCGTCTCTACTAAAAAAATAGAAAGAAATTATCTGGACAACTAAAAATACATAGAAAAAACTAGCCGGGCATGGTGGCGCATGCCTGTAGTCCCAGCTACTTGGGAGGGTGAGGCAGTAGGATCGCTTGAGCCCAGGAGTTTGAGGTTGCTGTGAGCTACGCTAACGCCACGGCATTCACTCGAGCCAGGGAAACAGAGTGAGACTCTGTCTCAAAAAAAAAAAAAAAAAAAAAAGTATTTGGAAGAAGCAATTTTAAAAATTATTTTGTAAACTGCTAAATAAATATCATATATGTGGTATACAACATGTTTTAAAATATGTATAAATTGTGAAATGGGTACATCAAGCTAAATAACACATACATTATTTCACATACTTATTTTTTGTGGTGAGAACACAAAATCTATTCTCAGTGGTTTTTCTCAAGTATACGATACATTGTTATTAACTATAGTCACCATGTTATACAATACATCTCTTGAACTTACCTCTCCTAACTGAAATTTTGTTTCCTTTGACCAATATCTCCCCAACCCCCAAAATAAATTTGGTTAATGAGACAATCATGTTCTATTAAAAAATTTAGATTAAAATTTCCTATAGCTATCTATAGCAATACATGTTAGTGTTTGACATGTATTGTTAAAGTAGCCATAATATTTCTATTTTACAAAAAATACTTTCATACAATACTGTATTCTATTTTCCTCTTATTCTTCCACCTATGCAGAGGCCTATTCAGACTATTTTATCTTTGGGTACAACTATAATATATGCTCCAAATCAAACAACTTTAAAGCTTAGCATTTGGAGGCACTCAGATATACTCAATTTATGTGTATATTTAGTTGGGAAAGTTATATTTGTGATAAGACATGAAAAGGTAATTCAGTTTATTCACATAATACACTTAAAAAATAGGTTACTGTGTTACAGGAGAAACCTTGGTAATTTTTTTTTACCAAGAACAATTAGAAAGGCTCATTTGAAAGCACTACCAGTGCTGACAATAGTTTTAAAAACATGAATAAATGTTTACATACCTCAGGTGTCAACTTTGCTATTGATGTGAAAAGCATAGATACAATCTAAAACAGAAAAAGGAAGATTTCAGGATATTCTTTTTAAAATTACCAAAAATCTTTTAAGACTGTTTCTTAGCACTTACATGTTCTGCAAGTCGATTATTGTATCGACACAGGCTGAAAATCAGATTACATGTTTGTCTTATATTGATGCCATCACGAATATGTTGAAACAAGAATGGAAATCCCTGTTAAAAGCAAAAGTTGTTCATTTAGGAACTTTTTTTTGGTGATGATCAAATTGTCTAACATTAGAGAAGGTATTACCTTTCCTCCTGTTAATGCTGCCATGTCAGTCTGTGATAATGTCAAATGCCTAAAAGAAAATATTAGTGGAAATAAGTTTTTCTTCTCCCTATATTACTTTATAGCTATCTGCATCATGATAAGCAACAATATTGATTACAACTGTACCAACCTGCCATCATAAAATGACTTTTGGGTATTCTGCTAGCTAGACGACTTGTTAATCCTAAACATCTTTTAGGCAGTTTTTTCCCAAGATCCCCAGGATTGGTAAATGGAAGCCCAAATCTACTTTATTTTCATTTAATTAACTCAGTGTTTTAGTATATTAAAACACTAGGATGGGCCTGATTTGACTTACAGAGCTGTTGTCTTGACATGAGACACTTCAAAACCAAATGGAATCAGTTTTACCTCCCAGTTTAAAATTACTGAGTATTCAACTTAATATAGAAAATTTCAGATATATAAAAAATAGAATTGTACAAGATCCCATCGCTCAGCTTCAAATTTACCAAATAATAGCCAGTCTTGTTTCATTTGCACCCCGACCCACTCAATATAGATTATTTTGAGGCAAACTCCAGGTATTTTATCATTTAATCCATAAATCTTAAATCTCTAACAGATAAATTTCAAAAACATAACCACAGTACCATTATTCATGCCTAAATTAAGTCAACAATTCCTTACTATCACACAATATCCAATGTAAAAATTTATTCAGGTTTCTAAAAAAAAAATTTTATAGTTATTTTGCTTGAATCAGGACCCAAATAAAGTCTTTTGTTGCAATTGGTTGAAATGTCTCTTAAATCTTTTAATCTTTCTCCTCCAACTTGTGTTTTCATCTTGACAATTTATCTGTTAAAGAAAGCAGGTCATTTGTCCTGTACAGTTTCCCACATTCATATTTTGCTTGTGGTGGTATTTTAACATGTTTCTCTGTCCTTGTATTTCCTGTAAATTGGTAGTTAGATTTAGAGACTTGATCAGATCTAGGTTTGAATTTTTAATCAAGGATATTTTGTAGGTTTTGATGTGGATTTTCATCAGGAGGCATACAACGAAGGGTTTGTCTTTTTGTAAGGTTTTCAGCTAATGATGAGCGTTGTCTAGATCCATTATTTCATTTGGGGTTGCAAAATAGCGATATTCTAATTCCAATCGTCCTTGCTCATTTATTTGCTCAAGCACCATTTGGTTACCGAGAGGTGTACTTCTTGCAGGTAGAATAAATGCTTGATATTGTTTCCACTTATTTACTGATTTTCAAAATAATGATTTGATTTCCTACTACACTCTAAAGGTTGCCAATATGTTTTTAAAATTATTTTTAGGTATCATTAGAAACTCATAGATTTAAACATCTTTGATGTATTCCACAGTCCACTGCAGTTATTATTATTGATGCTCAAGCTGTTCAATCTATGGCCAGTAAAGTTGGTTCGAGTCCTTTAAACATGACCTCAGTAGTCTTAGATAGCTTCCTTGTTTTCCAAAACGACAAAACATTCCAGACTTTTCATTCATTTCTTTCCCAGGACCTGGAATAGGACATTTTCCCAAGTAACCTAAATTTTTCCAGTGGGAAATGAAATCTAGAGACTACAACAGGGATACTCATTAATTCTGGCTTGTACAGGGTTTCTAGGCCTTTTCAGAAAACAGAGGTAGGTAATACATTTTCTGTGTGCTTAAGACAAGAGAAACCATGAACTCATACTGATATTTCCAGTTCAAATTCAGTTTTGAAGAAATTATGTAAAAATCCTACAATTTTATCTTTCTTCTTTTGCTGAAAATCTTGGTTTCTAATGACAACAATTATTTGCTTTATTATATAATATACATATAATACCTTCAGAATAAGTCTAGTTATATTAACAAAAACATAATTACTGAAACATTTTAAGACAATTTTGCAATTCTTTATCTTTCATGTACATCCCACTAGGAATTTATAGTTAATGTGTTCTAAAGTCACTTTAATTCCTCTCTGGTGGCTATACCATCTGCTTAATATATAGTTAGGTTCATCTATTTCATTGTGCTTTTGATTTTTAGAGATTGTTTTTTATTCATTTGCTTATAATTATAGACACATTTACATGATTCCAAAGTTAAACTTGTCAAACTTCCATTCCCATCCCCTCCACCCTGTTTTTCTTTCCCTACCCACTGGAAACCATTTTTTTAAAAAAGTTTTTGATTTGTAGTCAATTCTTGATATTTGTGGTAGTTGCATTTTATAAATTGCTACAAACACTGAATTAGCAAATACCAAATTATTGCTTCTAGCATTAAGTTCCTATGAGGTTCTGGTCGTAACATTTTTGTCAATTGATCGATACATTACCTTGTTTCATGGGTGTTTCTGTTTAAAGACACCATATTTAATACATATTATGGACTCATTAACATTTAACTCACGGACAACAGTTATTACTGAAACTTATCTAATACATACATTTTTCTCTAGAAGGCACATCAAGGCCTTCTGGAGCTTAGAAACACTAAACACACTTTAGCACTACACTTGACAGCCATTTAATTAATTTTGCTTTTAGAGATGGAGTCTATGTTGCCCAGGCTGGAGTGCAGTGGTTATTCACAGGCATGATTATAACTCACTTAGCCTCAAACTCCCAGACTCAAGTGATCCTCCCACCTGAGCCTGTTGAGTAGCTGAAACTACAGGCATGCGCCACCACACCTGGCTGAGGGCCATTTTAAACAGTGAAATCACCAGTGAAAAGCATACAAATTTGAAAAATGTTCACAGCATACACCACATAAAGTACATTTGTGTACATTATGAAAACTGAAACAAGAAAGCAACTTGTTTTGTTTGCCCTCAGCTAGAAAAGTATTTGTCAGGCAACTAAAAGTTTTTGTCATTCTGTGTACGCACATGTCTGTGAACAACTGCAAATGTTCCCAGTGTCAATTTTGGCATTACAAATAAACTTTAACAAGTAGGTGAATTTGCAAATAGCAAACCCATGGACAGTGAGGATTGGTTGTATACACACACACACACACACACACACACACACACACACTCACTCTCTCACATGTTCCCCTTTCTTAAAAAGTAGCATACAATACATACTTTTCTGCACTTTTTTCATTTAGTAATATCCTAAAGATTTCTCCATAGTAGTACATGTAAATTCTGTATTTCCTTTATTCGGCTATAGAGTACTATTTTGAGTGAATGCTGTTTTTTCAACTAGTTCTCTTTTGATGGACATTTGGCTGTTTCTAGTCTTTTGCTATTAGAAACTGTTCCAATAAATAGCTTCGCCCATGTATCTTTCTGTATTTTGGGGACAAATTTCTAGAAGTGGAGTTGCTAGGTAAAAGAATGAATGCACATATAATTTTGTTAGATATTTTACTGTATATTTCTTCAATGACTATTCCTCACACGACTCAGAGACAAAATAGAAGTTTGGTAGAATAGATTGAAATTCTTTTGACACAAGAGTTGATGAACAGTGGTGTTAATTATTTAAAAGGAATTATGTAATAAAAGCTGGTGAATTAATAGGAGTATAACAATTACGTAAAAAATAATTAAAACCAAACACGCTTTAACATTTTGAATGTTGAAACATTTCACCTTTCTGAGCGAGACTGTTCAACCAAAAGAGCAACTAAAGCTATCATCTTTTCAAGGGCAGCTGGCCTGTATTTTTCTTCTGCCAGGGAGAGGATATCTTCTTCCTCTTCTTCTTCTTCCCCTTCTTCCTCTGATAATACTTCAACTTGAGGCTAAGTGGAACAAAATTCAGTTTTAATAATGGCAGTAATTTTAACATCATTTTGAGAACAAATGACTAGTTTTACATAACTATCCAGGGTAAATGATGGCAGGAGCACGTATCATGAAAAACCACCACCCAAAGGCCTAACTCTAACTTAAAACAGTCTCAAATCACATTCAGGACAATTTTAGACTAAACTGGCAGATCTATAAAGAATAATAATTCTTATCACTGACTATTTACCTTACCTAAAGGGATAAATCCCTTAATAATTTCTTTTTTTCTTATAAGCAAGCTCAGTGGAAGATAAATCAGGATCAAAAATTATAATATTAATACAACAATATTTCCTATTTAATAAAAATGCCAGTTAGAAGAAGAAATCCTCATTTGTAGTTTTGAGATAATTCAAATAATAGGTATTTCAAAGAGATATTCACTTGGGCTTTGAAATTTAAGAGACTGAAAAGATTTTATGGTCTAATAAAGCAAAAGAAAAGCAGATGAGACAGGGAGCCATATAGGCTGGAATTAGATAATATCAGTGTACATTCTGTGAAGCATTGCAGCATACTGGTTAAGAATTTTAGCTCAGTAGTCTGACTGAAGATCAAAGCCCAACTTACTGTGATCAAAAACAAGTTAACTTCTTTTTTTTTTGAGACAGAGTCTTGCTCTGTCGCCCAGGCTAGAGTGCTGTGGCATCAGCCTAGCTCACAGCAACTTCAAACTCCTAGGCTCAAGCGATCCTACTGCCTCAGCCTCCCAAGTAGCTGGGACCACAGGCATGTGCCACCATGCCCGGCTAATTTTTTTTTTATATATTTTTAGTTGTCCAGCCAATTTCTTTCTATTTTTAGTAGAGACGGGGTCTCACTCTTGCTCAGGCTGGTCTTGAACTCCTGACCTTGAGCGATCCTCCCGCCTCAGCCTCCCAGAGTGCTAGGATTATAGGCGTGAGCCACCACGCCCGGCCACAAGTTAATTTCTTTAAGCCTCAAGTACTTCATTTGTAAAATGGAGATGAAACAGTACCTATCTCTAATAGTTTAAAAAAGGATTAAATAAGAGTACAAATAGATGATACAATCCAATGTGGCTGTTACAGACAGTATAAAATGCATATAACATTTTAATATTAATAGACGAGCTACTTAAAATTTTTGAAAGACTATGATAAACTTAATAGCAAAGGGCTTAAAAATATGACCATCAAAATGTCCACCAAAACAATATACCATTGATAAGACCCCAAAATAGGTGGTGACCACTTTGCCTAAGTTGATTTGCTTTGTTCTAGGGCTTTACCAGTGACATTTATTACTTAGTTGTTTCTTTTCTTGCTATATCCACTAAAATTACATTAAAAACACCAACCAATCTTAGACTCTCAGCATTATCTAGTATCAGGCTAGAAGGGATTTTAAAGGATTCTAATATCTCATGACTTTGTATGGTGCAAACTACTGAAAACATGGCTTCTGAATCCCTACTATAAGACAGAATTGTACTTACATTTTCAGGTCCTTTTGTTCCCATGTAAAAATGTACCATTGTAGATATGGCTTGCAATGAAAGTAAAAATTGGCTCTAAAAAATTGATTTAAAAATAGAAAATAAAAATAATTAAGTTCTAAATACTGATAATAGGTATATAATCCAAGAAACAAACAAGATACAGCCTCACCTCTTCTTCACCCATTTTAGCAAATTCGTAAAGGAAGGCAAAATATTCTGTAAGGTGTTTACTGTGAGGTTTTACGCCATGTTCCATAATTAATAACAGAGTTCTCACAAATCGAGTGACACATGAACGACCACCAATATCTTCTACTGAGGCATCCATATCATCTGACCTGAAAAGATAATTAAATGTATCTTAGAAAACATATGACACCTGGGACAGTTACTGTCTAGAAGGAAAATTATTTTTAAAAACCTGAATATATCTCTTTTATCTTTGTGATAATGAATATCAATTGCAATAACATAAGTAGCTAAATTTCAATTATAGTGACTGGCTAAATCAATCCAAACCTAAAGATTTGTGCAGGATTTTGCAGATGCACTTAGTTAAAAATAGTTTTCATTTCTTGACTTTAGATTATTTTTAAAAAGAAGAACCTAAATATTTCAATGTGGCTATTTAAAATTACTTTGTAGGCAGATCATCAAAAAAGTTAAAAATTTAATGTTCAAAAAGTATTTCTTACCCATCTTCCATTCCCGGCTGTAGATAGAGATGAGCATGTACAGGTCTCAGTCTCTGAATCACATGGATACATAAACGCTGAAACATCTGTAAACAAAAAGATAACAACCCAAGAGCCAATTCACATCACATAAGAAAGATACTGGAAAGTTAACATGATTCAAAATTCTCTGTCACCCATTTATATTTTGCCCAAAGATTATCTTTTGATATTCTAAAGCTTTCCTGGAGTCTCAACTACAGTCTAAACATATAAGGCAAAGTGAGCATAAGAAATAATATCCGGTTTTGTGATAATGGGAAAAAACCTTAAACTACAAGTTTCAGTAATACAGATTACCAAAAACAAAGCTTCACTAAGCTAGTGGAGATACAGAGAAAAGAAAATCTGTATCTATCTCCTACAGAGGAGTGCAGTGGAGCAGGACAGCTACTCAGCACAGGGTCAATAACTAGGAGAAAGAATATAATTTAACAGAAAGAAATATGGATTAAAAATCACTGAGAGGCCAGGCACGGTGGCTCACACCTGCAATCCTAGCACTCTGGGAGGCCGAGGTGGGCGGATTGTTTGAGCTCAGGAGTTCGAAACCAGCCTGAACAAAGAGCAAGACCCCGTCTCTACTAAAAATAGAAAGAAATTAATTGGACAATTAAAAATATATAGAAAAAATCAGCCGGGCACAGTGGTGCATGCCTGTAGTCCCAGCTACTCGGGAGGCTCAGGCAGAAGGATTGCTTTGAGCCCAGGAGTTTGAGGTTGCTGTGAGCTAGGCTGACGCCACGGCACTCTAGCCCAGGAAACACAGTGAAACTCTGTCTAAAAAAAAAAAAAAAAAAAAAAAAAAAAATGACTGAGGATTCTCTAAAGATATATGAATGACCAATAATACTATGAAAAAATGTTTAACATCATTAGTTATTAGAGAAATGCAAACCCAAACCACAATAAGATAAACTTCACACCCACTAGGATAGCTAAGATAAAAAGACAATAGCAAGTGTCAAAGATGATGTGGTAAAACTGGAACCTTCATATATCACTGGGGGGAAAGTAAAATAATATAGTCACTATGAAAAATAGTTTGTAAGTTCTAAAAATGTTAAACATAAGAGTGACCAAACGACCCAGCAATTCGGCTTTTAAGTATATACCCAAAAGACATGAAAATATATGTCCAAACAAAAATTGTACTGAATGTTCATAGCAGCATTATTCAAAATAGCCAAAAAGTAAAAACATTTCAAGTGTTCATCAAGTGATGAACAAATAAACAAAATGTGGTATATACATTTAATGGACTATTATTTGGCAAAAAAAGGAAATGAAGTATGGATACATGCTATAACATAGATAAATCCTGAAAAGATTGTTAAATCAAAGCAGCAAGTCATAAAAGACCACATACTGTATGATTCCATTTATATGGAATGGTCAAATGAGGCAAATCCATAGAGACAGAAAAAAGACTAACAGCTGTCAGGGATTGAGGGGAAGGGAGAAGATAAAATAGGGAGTTACCATCAGGGGTTGAGGTCTTTTTGGGGTGACAAATATTCTAAAATTAGATAGTGGTGATGGCTGCGCAACTTTGGGAACATACTAAAAACCACTAAACTTTATACTTTGAAAGGTTTGGGTGAACTTTATGGTGTAAAAATTATATCTCAATAACAACTGGAAAGTGGCATAATTAACTTATTAATTCTGTTTTTCTCCTAACTTTCGGAGGAAATAAGTGGCATAATTAAATTAACTTTTTGATTTTGTGCCAAAAGTGACTGACTATAAAGTAATATTTAAATTTTCATTGTCTAATTTTTACAATGATTTAAAGAAAACAAATTGGTTTATATAGCAGTTTAGACCCAAAGAAATAGATTATTAATATATTCCATTCATTTAACATTGTAAGCCACCACAGTACCCTGCCACAGTTAGAATATCTAAGGATGTGAAAAAGAATCAGTACAACTCTTAAGGCATCCAGACCAGGATCTGGAAGAATAAAAAGTTATAGCCTATCTTCCTATACGCAAGAAATGTGCATAATTTTAATCTCTTGATTAGGGTGATAGTTGATGTTAAAATAACCCAATAAAAACAATACCAAAATGACTTATGATAGGAGATAGATCTTTTCAAACTATTTGTAATGCTAGCTAGGATAAGACATATTCACAGGCAAATTTAGAACAATTAAATTGAAAGCCATTTCTTCAAATAATTTTTTTCAAATAAATTTTTTCTTACCTGTCTCACAATTTGATTAGGGCACTTAATTAGTATCTGCATTGGCCACCAGTCATCATCAGCCATACGGTCTAAAAACCACTGTAAGAAAACGGAGCATGACTTTAACATTTAACCAATACTTGTCAAATGGGATAAAGTCACATAGGGATTTTACTTCTAGTAGATATTTTAATTAAGTTCTTATCAAAAAACTTTCTCTAATTGTTAGAAAGTCCAAAATCTAAAATCATAATAAAGGTCATCTCATTACACAACTCCATAGATGTCATTTACACCACAGTACACAACTGGCATGATGGCAACCTGAGGTCCTTGTCGCAATGAAATGAAATACCATTTCCCTAATAAACGTCACACTGTGGAATCTTTTGTTCCTATTAATGTAAGATTTGAACATGATTCATTTTACTTCCTTTTAAAAAACAAATCATGATCTATATCAACTCTGCAGATCTATTAAACAGCTATGAGGGGGGAAGGAAACAGAGAAACATGTTAAACACCAGGAAGATGCAATCATTCAAAGCAGCATGTGGGAAATCCTGCAGAACAAATGACACAAAATGGCATGAAGAAAAAGAAAGTATTATAGATGAAAGGAGATTTAAAAGACAAACAAATGCAAAATGTGGACCTTATTTGAACACTATTTAAAACAAATCAACTGAAAAAAATTGATATGATTAGGGAAAACTGAATATAGAATGTGTATTAGATGACATCAAGAAATTGCTTCTAATTTTTACCATGAGTGAATGGAATTGTGGTTATATACATATTTTAAAAGTTTTCACCTGTTATAAATATATACTGACTGTTTATGGATGCATGATATGGTATCTAGGTTTGCTTTAAAACACTTTAGCTGAAAAAAAGGCATGGGAGGATAGCAATTGATGAAATAAGAATGAAAGATTATTATTAATTGTTGAAGTTGTGTTAACAGTAACACGAGGGTTCATTATACCTTTCTACTTCTGTGCTTGCTTCCAAATTTTCATTATGAAGCTTTAAAAAGTTATACTTTTGTATTTGAAATTTCTGGTGATCAGATTCTCTTATTCCATTGCTACAGGTATAATCAGATGACCTTCTAAGTAAGTGAAAAATCTTAAACTATAATTTCATCTCTTGCATGGTACTATCTACCACCTCTGCAAAATTCACAACACTTGTATTCCTAGGTAGGTTTACAACTCTTTGATTGCTAATCAAACATTATAAACATTAAGATGGCAATACAATTAAGTTGTGACTAGCTGTGAGCATATTATTCTTATGGATGCATCTCTCTTAAAATGTGGGGATATATAATTAGACATAAACTGATCTAATGAGATGTATTTTTGGGGGGAAGTGAGGAAGTGATAGGTGTTTTAAAATATTTTTCAATAATATTCAAAAGTAGTTAAGAGATAGGTGGAGGAAATGGGGGAGATGTTGGCCAAAGGGTATAAGGTTTCAGCTATAAAATGAATTCTGGAATCTTACGTACATCATGACTATAATTAATAGTATTGTATTGTTTACTTAAAATTTGTTAAGAGTAGATCTTAAGTGCTGTCATCACATAACTAAGTGGTGATAGATGTGCTAATTAATTTGATTGTGGTAATCATTTCACAATGTACACATATATCAAATCGTCTCATTGTACATCTTAAATACATACAGGTTTTGTCTGTCAATTATACCTCAATAAAGCTGGAAAACAAAAATGAAAGTAGTTAAGAAATACCTGGAAGAGTCTTTAATTTTGTGTAATTTTTTTCTTCCATTAAATGAAGGGGAAAAACGCACAGATTTTAAAATAATCAATTATTTAATCAGTGTAATAGATTTGATACCTAAATTATAATAATCAAATGTTTTTAGAGACAACTTACACAGGGCTCCCTATAATTTAAAACAGATAAAACAATTTTGCCATTCCATTTCCACTAAGAATAAAAAACAAAACAAAAAAAGATTCTTAACTATCTATGCATTGTTTGTTGAATTATTCACCTCACCTCACAAGCTGCTTGACTATTATTAAATTGTTTGGTCAATAGTTCAATCCACTGAAGCATTGTGGGCTTTAAAAAAAAAAAAAAGAAGTCAGTAAAAGCATAAGGGTTTTTGAGTCAAAGAGAACAAAAACCAAAAGATATCTGTAAATAATATAAATCCAAAATATAAAACACACATACCTTTTCTTTTGAATGAATAAATGTCTCTAGGACAAAGGAAGTGCTTAACTATGAGAAAAGATAAAATTAAGCAAAAAAGATTTAATTATTTTAAAGTAATAAATTTTGACAAAATTATCTAAAGTTTATATATTTATTACCTTTGCTGTCATTAGTGACACAGCTTTAGGATCCGGTAATGTACTGGGAATACAACTACACAACTGCCACATAAATCTAGAATTTAAAAAGAATGAATAATTTAAAATTCTTACAGAGTGAGATTTCTTTAAAAAGGTATAAAAAAATCTACTAAATTTATCAAACTTACCCAAAATATGTGTGTTCGAAAATGTTTTTGTCCTGGAGAAACTGCATGTTATCATGCCAAATCCACTGAAGAAAAAAATGTCAACATTAGATATCAGAAAGCAGTTCACTTCATTATGTTTTATTAATATTTTTATTAGACAAAAAAAGTATGCTCTTAAAAACCATAAAAGAAACAAAAAATACATGCAGTAAACTCATTCCCCGCCCCAGGTATATGGAATATAGGAGTAGCTACTAAACCTACTCTAATTTAATCATTACTTATCTGGCTATCTCAAGCAATTGTGGGCTTTTAAATGTATTTATAATGATTTTGAAAGAATTCTGAAATCCTATCTGTCTGAAGAGCAAGCATATAAATGAATAAAACATAAGTTATGTTGCATTTTATAAGAATAGGTTATAAAAGTTTCTGTTCAAAAGTTGGCAAAATAAAAAAATTTAGTTCAGGTTGGCAGACCTAAATCAGAGGTGATTTTGTTTACTCCATAAAAATAATAAAAAATGATTATTTCTGGCATTAGCCCTGTAGGAACACTCTGTTTTTATCTTCCTTTATCTCTCTGAATAACTTAAACCTATATCTATATCTTTGTCAGCTCCACGTTATTTTTATCTAGATGTTCTGATTATTCATATTGCTGGCTGTCTTAGCAAAACACTTCTGTGTTTTGGAATTTTAGATGGTAGGTTCATTGTGAGACCGAAGTTCCAACCTTATCTTTAATCTTCCACTAAAGATTTTCAACTACCTCTATTTGCCTTCCCAGCCCCCCGCACTAACTCAGAACCAGGTATTACAACTGTGTATCAGGATTCCCACTCCACAGTAGTATTTGAGAAATCCCAGACATAGTAACTGAATGGTCTGCTTCAGAGTTCTGAGCATTCCCAGGCACACAGCTTTTTATAAAGCTGTATCCCTGAGGAGAGTCTGACAGCATTCTGCTCATCTCATTCAGTACCTTTTCATAGCAAGGGAGTCCCATTCCAAAAGACTGGCTTCCAGTCATGAGCTCAGTTCTAGATCTGGTGTCATAATTTTTGTCCCCTTGACCCTATATGAGCCTAGATTCTGGTCAACATTAACTGCTTCTGGGCCTAAAGCCTATAGTCTGAGGTTTCCACTGCACACAGAGCTTTTAGTTGTGCTCTATTTTTGTTCTACAAAAACATTCATCTGTTTTTTGATGGTCCTTTTTATACTGAATCAATACAGTATGTTTGAAGCGAACTAGGTATGTCTAAGTGTGAAATTATTGCACTACATTGATCAGAACTTCCCTAGCTATTTTCTATATAACTGGTGCAACCTCATCTTGGGCCACTCTTGCTTGAACTTACTAAACATCTCAGCCATACAGGTCATCTTTCAGCTCCTAAAACATGCCAACGAGTTCTAAGAATTTGTGCAGAATGTTCTCTTTGCCTGGAGCACTCTTCACATGATTACCTCTTCTGTAAGTTTCAGGTTTCAGTTTAACGTTAACCTCTTGAAGAATTTCCTGACCCCCTTCCCTAGCAATCCCTACCAATTACTCTTTCTGAGAACTCTACTTTTATTATCCATAACAATTATTATAATTTATAATTAGTTTACTTATTTAATCTCTTTTAAGGCTCTAAATTTTTCTGGTTATCTTTTGGGAATGTCTGTCAATAGCTATGCTTTAACTGTATAAATCTAAAGGACCACATTCTGGTTTATATTTAAAGCCTGTATCAATGTTAATTTACATAATATTTCCAATTTATTTAACTTTTTTAGTAAAATATAAGTAGACACACTCATTTTAAAATAATAAGCTGAAACAATTAGGAAAAAATGGCTGGTTTAGGTCTGCAATCAGGAATACTCTAATGTACAGGCACATTTCATTTTATTGTATTTCACTTTACTACACTTCACAGATACTTTTGAAGCAAGGTGAAGGTTTGTGGCAACCTTGTGTTAAGCAAGTCTATCAGCATCATTTTTCCAACAGCATGTGTTCGCTTCATGTCACTGTGTCACATTTTGGTAATTCTTGCAATATTTCAAACTTTTTCATTATTATTGTATCTGTTATGGTAATCTGTGATCAGTGACCTTTGTTGTTACTATTGTAATTGTTCTGGGGCACCACCCATGAGATGGCAAACTTAATCAATACATTTGTGTCCTAACTGCTCCAACTGATTAGCCATTTCTGTCTTTCTCCCTGTCCTCCGGCTTCCCTAGTTCCTTTAAGTGCAATATTGGAATTTGGCCAATTAATAACCCTACAATGGCCTCAAATGAAGAGCTGCACATCTCTCACTTTAAATCAAAAGCTAGAAATCATTACGCTTATGAGGAAGCTGAGATAGGCCAAAAGCTAGGCCCTTGGGCAACACAGTTAGCCAAGTTGTGAATGTGAAGAAAACGTTCTTGAAGAAAATTAAATATGCTACTCCAGTGAACACATAAATGGTAAGAAAGCAAAACAGACTTATTGCTGATTAGGATAAAGTTTCAGTGGTCTGGATAAATCAAACCAACCACAACATTCTCTTGAGTCAACCAATGCAGAACAAAGCCCTAACTCTCTTTAATTCTATGAAGGCTGAGAGAGGTGAGGAAGCTGCAGAAGACAATTCTGAGGTTAGCAGAGGTTGGTTCATGAAGTTTAAGGAAAGATGACTTCTCCATATCATAAAAGTGCGAGGTGAAATAGCAAGTGTTGATGTAGAAACTGCAGAAAGTTATCCAGATCTAGCAAATATCATTAACGAAGGTGGTTACACTAAACAACAGAATTTCAATGTAGACAAAACAGCCTTCCCATCAGAAGAAAACATCATCTAAGACTTTCACAGCTAGAAAGTAGAAGTCAATGCCTGGCTTCAAAGCTTCAAAGGACAGGCTGGCTCCCTTGTTAGGGGCTGATGAGGCTGGTGACTTTAAATTAAAGCCAATGCTCATTTACCTTTCCAAAATCCCAGCACCCTTAAGAATGATACTACATCTAGTCTGCATGTGCTCTAGAAAGGAAACAACACAGCCTGGATGACAGCATAGCCGTTTATAGCACGGTTTACTGAATATTTTAAGCCCAATGTGGAGACCTACTGCTAAGAAAAAAAAGATTCCTTTCAAAATGACTGCTCATTGACAATGTACCTGGGTCACTGGAGAGCTGTCACGGAGATGTACAAGAGTAATGTTTCCATGCCTGCTAACACAACATCCATTCTGCAGGCCATGCATTAAGCCATAGCATAATTTCAACTTTTAAGTCTTATTATTGAAGAAATACATTTTGTAAGGCTATAGCTGCCATAGATAGTCATTCCTCTGATGGATCTGGGCAAAACCAACTAAAATTCTTCTGAAAAGATTCACTATTCTAGATGCCATTAAGAACATTTATGATTCATGCACGGGAAGTGGTCAAAATATCAACATTAACAAGAGTTTGGAAGAAGGTGATTCTAACCCTTAAGGATAACTTTGAGGAGTTCAAGACTTCAGTGGCGGAAGTAACTGCAGACGTGGTAGAAACAGTAAGAGAACCAAGTAGAAGTGAAGCCTGAAAATGTGACTGAATCGCTGCAACTGCACGATAAAACCTGAATGGATGACGAATTGCTTGTTATGCATCAGCAAAGAACGTGGCTTCTTGAGATGAAAACTACTCCTCGTGAAGGTGCTGTGAACAGTGTTGAAATGACAACAGAGAATTTAGAGTATTACATAAACTTAGTTGATAAAGCAGTGGCAGGGTTTGAAAGGATTGACTCCAATTTTGAAAGAAGTTCTACTGTGGGTCAAATGCTATCAAACAGTATCATGTGCTGCAGAGAAATCTTTCGTGGAAAGAAGAGTAGATTGATGTGGCAAAACTTCATAGTTGTCTTATTTTAAGAAATTGCCACAGCCACCCCAACCTTCAACCACCACCACCCTGATCAGTCAGCAAGGCAAGACCTATCATCAGCAAAAAGATTAAGACTCACTGAAGGCTCAGATGAATGTTAGCAATTTTTAGCAGTGAAGTATCTTAAAATTAATGTAATACTTGTTTTTTAGACATAATGCTACTGTATATTTAATAAACTATAGTAGAATATAAACATAACTTTTACATGTACTAGAAAACCAAAAAATTGTTACTTGCTTTATTGCTACATTTGCTTTATTGCAGTGGTCTGGAACTAAACCTGCCATATTTACCAGGTATGCCTATAGTTAGTTCAGTCTGTTTTTCTTGTAGTAGAGCAAAGGTCTGGGATTCTCTTTTGTTACAATGTGAATCAGTGGTTTTCAAAAAATGTTTGGAGAGCCCTGGGGGTTCCTGTGACCATTTTAGGGGGTCTGTTACAGCAAAACAATTTTCTTAGTAATACTATGGTGTCATCTGCCCTTTTAAACTCTCATTTCTCATGAGTGTACAATGAAGTTTTCCCAGAGGCTACATGATGAATGAGATCAGAACAAACTGGAAGCAGAAGCTGTTATGAGAATCCAACTGTTCTGTTAAACTAGATATTAAAAAAAGATTTGCAAAAATGTAAAACAGAGCCACTTTTCTCACTGAATTATTTTGTTCAGAAAAATATATATTATTTACAAAATATAATGTTAGCATATAATGGGTTTATTTTTGTCATTTTTACATGAATTAAAAGTTGTTTGCAATAATTTGGATGGAACCGGAGACCATTCTCCTAAGTGAAGTGTATCAAGATTGGAAAAACAAACACCGCATGTACTCATTATTGAACTGGAACTAACCAACGAACACACATGTGCACAAAGGGAAGTAAAATTTAGTGGAAATCAAGCAGGGGGGAGGGGGAGGAGGGGAGGGGCAAAAACCTACCTAATGCGTACAATGAACACTATTTGGGTGATGGACAAACCTACAGCCATGTGAAGTATTACAAAAGCAATCCATGTAACCAAAAACATTTGTACCCACTTAACATTTTGAAAATAAAGAAAAATCAGATAGCTATACGACAAAGTTTTAAAAATTTGTATAATTTATATAATATGGTATATACTGTTAGAGATAACCACATTAAAAAAAAAAAAAAAAAACACCTCTTTAAGGTCCTTGATAGCTTTTAAGAATACATAAAGGAGTCCTGAGACCAAGAAATTTGAAAACCACTGATATAAACAAACAATACACATCATAAAGGTTTTATTTAAAATTTCATTTTACTTCACAAGTGGTCTGGTTGTTATTATATATTGTTGAGTTCTCATATAAAGCAAGGCCTAGATTTGTCTGAATATTTCAGGGGTCTTCCATATAACAAATGATAATCCATTTAATTGTGGTTATGATGGTGGCTGAGATAAATTTTTGTACAAATAGGTAAGCTTAATAGCTTCAAATCTAATGAACCATCTCTAATTAGTAACATCTAATTCTGCTAATAAATCCAATTTAAGGAATTGAAAAAAGAAAATATTCTTGGCTTTTTACAATTAACATAAGGGTAGGCAAGATACCAATTAAAAGTATTTGGGGAACAAAATTCAGTCAGTTTTAAGACTTGATCCCAACAGTGCAAAAAAAAATTTTTTTATTCAGACAGTAAAAGCTGAATTGTCTGGATGGAAGAATACATTTTAATCAAGTACCCCTTTGTAGAGAAGATTTACTTTTTATACTTTTGGATGACTGAGTTCTTAACATTGACACAACATACATTGTGTTATTTACTCAATACTATTATCACTTATTAAATTATGAAAACCTCATTACTACAAATGAGATACTTTTTTTTTTTTTCGATGCAGGACCTCGTTCTGTTGTCTGGGCTAGAGCGCAGTGTCATATGGGCTAGAGTGCAGTGGTATCGTCATAGCTCACAGCAACCTCAAACTCCTGGGCTCAAGCAATCCTCCTGCCTCAGCTTCCTGAGTAGTTGGGCCCATAGGGACTCCGCACAACATCTGGCTAATCTTTAAAGATGGGGTCTTGCCATGTTGCCCAGGCTGGCCTCAAATTTCTGGGCTCAAGTGATCCTCCTGCCTTGGCCTCCCAAAGTGTTTGGATTACAGGTGTGAGCCACTGTGCTTGCCTCCTTTTTATTTTTTAATATATAAAATATATTTATTTATATATTTTTAGAGACAAGGTCTTATTCTGTCACCCAGGCTGGAGTGCAGTGGTACTATCATAGCTCATTGCAGCCTTGAACTCCTGGGCTAAAGAGATCCTCATGCCTCAGTCTCCTAAGAGGCTGGAACTACAGGTACATGCCACCACACCCAGCTGTATTTTAAATTTTTTTGTAGAGATTAGGTCTAAGTTGCCCAGGCTTGTCTTGAACTCCTGGGATTACAGTTGGGAGCCAGTGTACCCCACCTAAAATACATTTTAAATGCATTTGAAATATACTGTATGCTTGAGTATGTGAGTCTGTATCATGAAGCATAACAGAAGGAATTCTTGTATCCCATCACCCAACCTAAGAGGAACATCACCAACCACACAAGTTACTTGTGAGCTCAGCCTGATTCCATCAACTTTCACTTTTCTTATTTTTCTTCTATGTCAGTGATAATTATTTTCTACTTTCTTTATTCCCATTAATTTTTCATTCACACAAGTACTTATTACCAACATTATTTGTAAATACTCTCGAGGTCTACTCTGGATTACAGATCTTAAAAGTTGTATAGCCTGCTCTTACATTATAGTATTCCTTGCATAAATACTTAACATACTTTTTTTTTTTTTTTTT
>NW_012138080.1:3713838-3716810 GCF_000956105.1 Propithecus coquereli
TATTTTTAGCTATCCAATTAATTTATTGCTATTTTTGGTAGAGACAGGGTCTCGCTCTTGCTCAGGCTGGTCTCGAACTCCTGAGCTCAAACAATCCACCCGCCTCGGCCTCCCAGAGTGCTAGGATCACAGGCGTGAGCCACCGCGCCCGGCCTTAACATACGTTTAAACTGCTGGTCAAGTCAAATGAATTTATACCTCTAGTAACTCCGACGAAACATCAAATTTGTATTCTCTGCCGTTTTCTTCCTCTGGTTCCATGCGTTTGTAAAACAGCATATAAGCACTGTGTGTCTTTAAGAAGCAAGAAAAAAGTATATTTTCATTTTGACAAGGTATAACTCCAAAAGTAGACAATGTAGAAGAAAGAAAACAGTATGAAATTTTTGTATATGAAAGAAATGATTACCTTTTCAAAAGAAAAATCCATAAATTTATCTGTAACAGAATCATAGGTCTTGGTCTGTTTAAAAAAAATAAGTTTTACTACTTTAAAAAGTGAATACACTCAGCTATGTCTATATATAAATTATGTCATAAATAGCTTTTCATACTTCATAGTAACTTTGTAAATAGTTTTCAAATAGCATTGCATTCATAAATATCCTATATACTTCACAAATTTGGCCAACATACCCTAGTAGCATACTTGGTATTTTTGTTTGTTTGTTTTACAAATTTTTGTTACTTTTTTAGATAGAGAATACTGTAAAATTGAGATAGAAAATTTTATTATAACAAAATAAAATAAAGGTATTGTAAGGAAACAGTTGGCCTGGTCCTAATTTTTATAAATGTGATAAATAAATGGAATTTGAAAACTGAACTTAAACTCTTCATTCTCGGTAACATTATAAATGAGAAAACGAATCATTTCACTGGTATGAAGCTAATTTATTTTGAAATCTCAAAATACTATCCATATGTACCTCCACCAATCCTTCACAAACAAAATTTTGAGCTGCAGAGTTATAAATAACTGCAGATTAAATGGATATTTCAGTATACATTTTAAGCGATGCAACTGATGGGTGACAGCAAAAGAAATATTAGAAAAAGGTTAACAGTCAACCAAAGACATCACACAAAAAAACTGAAGGAAAAGAGTGAAAAAAAAACAATGGAAACAAAAGAAAGAGACCATGAAGGCATGAGAAACAATCAGTAAAGGTCTGAGATTTGTATATAAGAAGAAAGAAAGATTGTAAGACTAAGGGAAACTGCAGAAAGTATCGTATGGAAGCAAGTGGACATGTGGAATGTGAAGAGTTGAGTGTTGGGGCTTCTGAGAACTTGAGGGCTCTCTCTTAATGAGCAGGGAGATGAAGATTCTATTGGTAATTCTGGAGAACTTTGAGTATGTCGTGACAGAAAAACAAACGAACAAAAAACCCACAACCCCAAACCAAAGGGAAGCAGACAAGCAGCATTATGGGCAATAACATTAAGCGACCAAGGCAGAAGTTTTTTAAAACAAAGATTCAAAACATTTTTCCCCCAAGGTACTTTACCACAAAATATGTAAAAGTGTAAGAAAATAAAATGGACCTGTAATTTGAAAAACAACCTTTAAAGTGAAGAACTTTGCAAAGTTTGTTTCTTTTCTTCCTTTCTTTTATTTTTTAAGGAAATGTCCTAGGAATAACATCTACCTATGCAATTGGTTTACTGATAGCTTGAGTAGTAACTAAATATTTACTTCCCTACTCCACCCATTTCCGAATTGTTCAGTTTAGACTATTATTCCTTTTCCTTTCAGAACAGTAGACAAGAGCACTAAGAAGCAATAAGGAAGCCCTTCATTAACATCAATGTATTTTTCTCCTTGGCCTTTTGGCTAAGATCAAGTGTAAAATCCAGAATGTGAATGATTATTTCATAATTAACATGGTTATTAAATAAAAAAATGACTTTATTTGTGCTTATCTGTGAAATGGAAAAGACTATTTAACACCTTGCTGTGAGAATCAATAGAGTATTTTAAAAATAGTTTTCAGATAATTGGTACTAGGAAAAAATGCCTATGGAAAAGTGAAATTGTTATAATAATACTCCAACCTAATTGTCTTCTTTTATGTCCTATTGTCAATTATGTAATAGAGAAGATGTTCTTTTTCTATCCTTATTAACTACTGTTAACCAGGTTGCTGCCGTTACAAAAAGCACTAAAAGAACAATTCTTTTTTAATAACGACAGACTACCATTGAAAAACAATTCTTTAAAGTTCAGCTCAAGCCAACAATCTTGCCAAAAATTTTCAGATTAAGTCATTAAAAAGTAATTTCTTTTTCTAGTCCCATATAATTCACTGAGTAAAGAATCTATTCAATCATAATTCTCATAGCACTGTAATACAACTGCTGTGCTACTACTTTTATCTGTATGTCCTGCATTCTTAATCAGACTGCTGAAGGCAGAAATAGTACTTTTAAAATATTTCCTAGTGTCAAGTATATACTGTGAACATACTAAACTTCCAGTAAATACCAATTCCATAAATTTTAGATTTAATCATAGCAATTAAAAGAAAGTAAGTGACTCTGCTATTTGGATTTTATGCTACAACAAAGAACTTAGTCACAAACCACTTATAATTAATTTCTAAATAAAACTTACTGTCATCTCTCCACCAAAACATTCAGAGGCAAGTTGAGCAGAATCAAAAGGTTTTACCTCAGCGTCATTAAAAAGATACCTAAAATAAAGCATATAGTATTGATCAAGTATGTATGTACTGAATATCTCTGTATTGTATCTATTTTTAAATTGAAAATATAATTTTATCACATATTAATAGCTATTATCACCTTAAAATCTAAAAGATCCATTATAAGCCAGGATTTACAAAAGAACTCATAAAAACAAGGAATAAAAAGTTTGCTTATATATAACACGTAAAGATTATCAGATAGGAAAGATTAAGAAATGTGATGTAATCTTAGCACTCTCGGAGGCTGAGGTCAGGAGTTCG
>NW_012138080.1:3717013-3735286 GCF_000956105.1 Propithecus coquereli
AAAACTTATGATCAAAAAAAAGATACAAAATATGCTTATGGGGGGGTAAAAAATATACTTACGAAAATATATTGAAATGGATTAAAAAAAGTAAAAGACATCATAGAGATGATGGCTGAAGCAGTGAGAAATAATTCAATGAAAGGATTCTGCTAACTGCAAATCAATTAATAATTATGCATTTTCTCAAAGCCATATTCCCAACACGTAGAACAGTGCCCAGCACACATATACAGTCCCTACACACCAGGCCCTATCTAACGTCTAAAGACCAAAAAATAGCTATTAGGGACTTATCTAATGACTTCCAACTTGATAAAAAATGATAAAAATAATGTGTGTGGGAGGGAAAAGGTGGTAGAACATATAGGTAACTTTTAACTGGCACATATAAGGACTTTGTGGCCACCCAATAGAAGATATTCAGTACACAGCTCTTGAATGAATGAAAAAAAATAAGGTAAGATTTGGAATATTGTCTATGAATCTCCTAAAATTGTATGCAAAAATTTGTGTGTTCATTTTTCTGAGGAAAGCATTCAAATTCTCAAGGGTTCAGAGATCTCTGAAGAACCGATTCGTATTGTCCTTTGAAAGTCACCTTCATTTATAAATTTTGTCTGCCCTTTTTCCTAATTTTATAGAAAGATTTTAGAAAACTAAAAACTGAAAGTATATCTGAAGAGAAAAACTAGCATAAACTTATGCCTTAAAAACAGAAAAAAAGTTTTAAAAATCCAAGGAAAAAAAATAATTTAAACTCACCATTTATTGTTTTTATAAGCATGTGGGTTAACTATGTCTCTGATGAAGCTATAATAGTGCCCACCATCTGCTGTTCCTGTGTGAACTGTCACTCCTATCAAGTCATACTCATAGCTTTCTGTGTCTTTTGAATGATCACCAACTTCCTTAAAACCTGAAATAATTTACATAAAATGGAAATAATTTTGAAAACTGCACAGTGACATCTTAGAATCACTTTTTTATAATATATTTTATGTACAGAACTAGGCACAGATACTTTATATATTAAGTAGGTACAAAACAACTTTATCTATTAGTCATTTACCATCCATAGCCTACTATAATACTATAATGAACGTATCATACAAATCACAGAAAAACAAACGTGTTAGGGTGTAATTATAGACAACCTCAATATAATGTATAAATATAAAATATCTTTTTATTTAATCTGACTGGTCTTTTGAAATAGGTAGTATAAAATGCTTCATTCAATTTTATCTTTATCAGGAGCAGGCAAACACAAGACCTCAAAAGGCATTAGCACATTTCTGTCTTTTAGTCTCATGTTAAGGAAAATGGAGTATTGTACTGGTAGCATGTTGCCAATGTACATCAGTTAATAGAAAACATTACGTATCAGGAGCTTTGTATAGACACAAACAAAATAAATAAAAGACATACTTCCCATCCCAAAAGATTTAAACTCTAAAGATAACCAAAGATACTAAAGAAAAAAATTACAGAATGGTCTAACAAGTTTGAAGAAGACATTAAAGATTTATGATCTGTATTCCCACCACCATATAGAAAGGAAAAAGTAGAACCGGGAGCAAGGAAATGAGAGCAGATTTGGTTGACGTGAGTGTACAGTCTAACTGGAAAAGGAAGTGACAATTAGGGGACGTGGAGGAAATGGCTGACAGTGGTTAAGGAGTGTGGATATGCTTACGTAGGCAGTGCTAGGATCTGAATCCTAGCATCACGTGTGACCTAATAAAATTACTTTATTTTGTCATAAATTTCTGCTACCTCTCCACATGGAAATATCATAAAAAATACAATGAAGCACAATTGTTGGGAAGTCCTGCTGTAATTTTCCAAATGGTTTAATGAGAGATCTGAAAAGTAGGATTTATATTCAATGCCCACTTTTACTTTCACCTGTCATCTCTACTAGGCCACCATTTTCTGTAACTTATAAATATACTCAAAGCTTAACTATAAAAATTCACTCCATTAGCTCGGTACTCATTTATAGCTATAGTCACCATTTTCTTTCCTCTCTTCAAAGAAAGAATATGTTCTTCTCTTGAAAGAATAGCCTGCATTCATTGTTTACTCCTCTCATCTCCCACTTAGTGAGAGTAAGAAGATTTACTGTATACTAATTAAGTGCCAGGCACTGTAGTTAAAGATTAAAACATGGTTCTCTTTTCTAAAGTTTTGCTTATAGTATAGTGGCTTCTTCAAACCTTTAAAATTTAAATCTGCAGAACTTTTTATACAAATAAAACTTTGCCAGCACCCTTATTTTTATGTAAAATGGAACTTATTGCTGAAGAAGAATGAAGAGGCAAGAGGTAGATCCTTTCAATGTTACTCTCTCACCTACTTCCATTCCTTACCCCCCGCCCCCCCCCCCGGTCTTTCGGGTACATATTCAAAGTTTGTAAGCTAGCGGTCTTATGGAAATAACAATTTGGAGGTATTTACTTATGAACCAAATGCCATCTAACTCACTGCAATCCGCCTTCCTTCCTTGAGTGTAATAACAACACTCAAATGAAACTGCTCTGATAAAGACAACCAAAGATGTTCTATATGTTAGATATTTTCAATCCCATTCTTTTTGGAACTGCTCCTTCTTTAACATCCAATATGACCACACTCACTCTTTCTTGAGACTTAAAATACTGACCCTACTATTCATTCACTCAACTGCTCAAGCCAGAAATCTGAGTCATTCTTGATTCTTCTTCCTCTCTCTAGTAGCAGAACAACTATTAATAAAATGTAAGCTTCAAGGGAACGCAGATCACGTTCTTTGTTGTCACTGTATTCCCACTACCATAAGAACGGCATAAGCTACATAGTGGAAAGATGTTCAGTAACTTTTTATTGGATTCATTTATTCATTCAGTCATTAAGTATTATTAATTCCATATACTTCTCCCCATTTCTACTGGCAATCTTTCTCACTTGAGCCACCATCTTCTCTGTGTATGGTTTGTAAGAATGGCCTCTCCACACTCCTCTCATCATCCTCTAATCCATTTCTAATGCTGTAGCCAGAATAAACTTTTCAAATGCCCACCTGGTTATGTCAGCTCCTTGCTTAAAAATCTAATGGTTACATGCTGAATAAAGATCAAAATTGCTAATTAACATGGCCTATAAACGAAAAGCGTTCTGGCCACGGTCTTTTGCCCATCTCATCAACCAACATCCTCCCCTCTCCCCCGCAAGAGCTCATCCCTTCTTTTAATCTCTTACTCAAGCTTCATATCTCTGCTTAAGTGTCATCTTCTGGTGAAACCTAATTCCCTCAAACCTATGATACATTCACTGTGCTATCTGACAACACATCACACTTATAATTTCTTGTTCAATATAAGACTTACTCAACTAGATTTAAGCTCCACAAGGACAGTGACCATATTTATCTTGTTTACCACAATGTCTCCAATGCCCAGAAGAATGCCTAGAACACAGTCCTCACAAACACTGAATATTTATTAGCTAATTGACTGAATGTGCCACACTGTCTTTAAAAACATTCTCCTAAGATTTAATTTAATTTTGTTAACTGTGTAATTGATTACAACTTTAAATTATGACTACTTTGTTATGGAGACTTACAATAAACATAAATAAAAAGAGATGGAAAATTACCTTCTTTCCTGTCACTCTTTCCCATAAGAAAATCTTCTGTATAGGGCGTCATATCCAAACGTAATGGGAAAGAAAAGTGTGTATTCACTTTTTCTTTCATCATCGTGACCATATTAAATGTATATCTCATAGTATTAAAACTTAGAATGCGAGGTAATTTCTTAAAACATGCCCTGAAAGACAACAAAAAGTTATTAAAAATTGTCTTTTGAAAATACTTCAGATGGTTTATTACATTTATGCTATACCTATTTCAATATTCAATTCAGAGTAAATAAGAAGTACAGTAGCCCCCCCTTATCCGTGGGGTATATGTTCCAAGACCTTCAGTGAATGCCTGAAACTGCAGATAGTACTGAACCCTACATACACTATGTTTTTTCCTATACATACCTATGGTCAAGTTTAATTTATAAATTAGGCACAGTAAGATATTAACAATAATTAATACTAAAATAGAACAATTATAATAATATACTGTTCACAATTTCACAGATTTGTTCTTACCATAGATCTTAGCAACCTCGGCATACGATTTTTTTGTCTTTCCTTGTTAAGTCAAGAACTTTCACCCTTTCACTTAAAAGAAGCACTTTATAGCTTCTCTCTGGCGTATCTCAATTGCCAGCATCATCACTCTTGTGCTTTGGGGCCATTATTAAGTAAAATAAGGGTTTCTTGAACACAAACATTACAATACTGCAGAGGTAACCAACAGTGCTAACTAAGTGACTAATAGGCAAATCACCTATACAGCATGGATATGCTGGACAAAGGGATAATTTATGTCTCAAGTGGGGCTGTATAAGATTTCACACACTATTCAGAATGGCGTTCAATTTAAAACCTATGAATTGTTTATTTCTGGAATTTTCCATTTATTATTTTTCTACCTCAGTTGACCACAGGTAACTGGAACCGCAGAAAGCAAAATCACAGATAGGAGGGACTACTGTAGTATTCTAAATCGCACTCTTATTACAACTATATGTACTTTTACACTCCTCTTATATGACACTTCCCACTCTGAAAGGGCTTTTCTATGTCTAGATAAGAAAAATAAAACATTTCAATACACTGCGGTAAACACTATAATGAAAATCATAAAGGGTTGTTATAAAAGCACAAAAAGGTGTAACATTATACTCTAGAGCTATGGAGGTCTTTGGTTCAGAGTTTTCTTTTCCTCCTTAAATAACATGAATTTCAGGGAATAATTCTTCCCTGTACATAAGAATCAAAAGAGGATTTTTTAAACCAAGAGTTCAGTTAAAAAAAAAAAAAAAAAAAGAAGAGGAATTGAGGGAGACAAGGAATGGGGGAAAGATCTTGTAAGTAGAGAGAATAGTAAGTTCCAGAATTCGAAATTTTGGATTATTTGTGAGACTGACAAATGACGAGGTTACAAAAGTATAACAGAGTCAAATGTGTGTAATGTTAAGAGTATGAACTTCATCATGAGGGCTTTGAAGAGTCACTAAAGGACTCACGATGGAAACTGAAACCATGCACTGTGCCTGAGGATAAAAGAGATGAACAGATCTGGGAAGACTGGAGGACAGCAGGTAGAATATAGCAAAGCATTCTGAACTAAGATGATTTGGGAATCAACAGCATGTCAGTAGAAACCGGTGTTATGGTGGTAGATAAAATTACTCAGGAAGAGTAAGTAGACTGAGAAAACCAGAGGTTTGAAGACAGAGCAGAATATGATCCTGTTAAGGATAATAAACATTTTGTTTACTTCTTCAATCAGCCCATTTTTGTTTAACACTAATTATTATGTTACTACAGACATAAAATTACGGTAAGAGCACAAATGATTGAATAACTACTTTGGGAGAGATGAAACAAATATTTCAGAAGAACAGCAGAATCTATTAGCAAAAAGAAGGGAATGTTTCAAGAGATAGGGGGTTAGTTATCTAGAATGGCAGATTTACTCAATAAATTTATTACTTTTAACTAGGAAGAGACTCCAAAAAACTTGAGTCAGCCCCTCGATTATGTTCTAGTGACTCATTTACTACATTTCTCTACAGTAGCTAACTTTTGACTGAGTCCATTTTGTGTAAGTCCCTAATTCTTACCCTAAACATGTTCTCATCAGATGAGTTTGCCTTCTGCCTGTAACTGCCTGCACAGCTATGCTTTCGTTTGATTATGTCCACTACAACTGTTGTGTCTTACAACCAACTACATTTTTTTTTTTGAGACAGTGTCTCACTCTGTCACCTGGGCTAGAGTGTGGTGGCATCATCATAGCTCACTGCAATCTCAAATTCCTGGGCTCAAGCAATCCTCCTGCCTCAGCCTCCTGAGTAGCTGGGACCACAGGTGTGTATTCCCACGACTGCCTAATTTTTCTATTTTTTTATAGAGACGGGGTTTTGCTCTTGCTCAGGCTGGTCTCCAACTTTTGACCTCAAGCAATCCTCCCGCCTCAGCCTGCCAGAGTGCTAGGATTACCGGCGTGAGCGACTGCACCCTGCGCCAACTGCATTTCTGGAGACTGAGAAAAAGAATACCATTTCTTTTGAATGTATACTGGCCTAGAAAAACCTTTTCTTAAATAATTTTAATATCTTACTGTACGACAGCTTTTCGTTTTCTGCCTTCAAATATGCTCAGATATCTTTTATTTAGAAAAACCCTTTGTTTGATCCCAAGGCTCTTTCTAGCCTCGATCTTCCTTGTTGTTTTATATTGCCAGACTTTTAAAATGAATGGTTTATGCTTAATGCCACGTACCCTGAAAACCCTGCTTCTATTCATACAACATGACAAAACACTCTATACTAAGCTGCCTTCTTGAAAAATCAAATGCTTTTATTCAGCTGTCATTTTCTTTCATCTCTGTGAATTACGTCAATTGAATACCTTCTTGATATTCCCTTCCCAGAAGTTTCTGGGTTACCATTTTATTCTGATTTTCTTTCTTTCCTTGCTTCTCTTCTGTCACATTTTCCTCTGCACTTTTAGATTAGCTTAGCTCTCAGTCCTTTGCCACAGTTATAGTCTTTCTCAGGCAGATATTCTGATGACTTCCATCAATCAATTATGCAAATAATAACCAAATTTGGATGTCGGTCACTTGATGCCATCATATGTGATCAATCTTACTTTCCATACTGGTCGATGGGAGTCCTCTACTTTACACAGGCTGGCCCAGTCCTGGATTTCTTACACATCCAAGGGTATTTATATTTCTCTTTGTTCCTAGTAACTGCATAAGATGCTCTCAATTCAATTTCTACTTGTCATTCAATGTAGAATTAAAATCTTTAGCCAGTTACTCTGCCCAAACCTGCCATCTTATGGCTCTTAAGAACCTCTTGCTGTAGAAGTTGAGAGGAAGATGTCTTCAGTTTGGGAGTAGATCATCATACTCCAGTAAGTACACAGTAGAGTGGTTAAAAAATAAAAACCTTGGTAAATGAACTAAGATGAATTAAGAGGACAAAAAAAAAAAACTCTTAAAAAATTGTTAAAGTGCTTGAAAGTATGCTAGAAAACTTTTTTAATCAACCACTCTATTGATTTGGTACCAATCTATATAATTTTTTTTATCTACAAGAATAGCCTTTAAACAAAGGATGAGTATTTCAGAGATTAAAGGAAAAATTTAATCAATGTGAATCAGAAAAGAATAAAGAAAATGAAAAGGGACTATAAAATGTTTGACATGCAGTAGCAAAGTAAAGCAATTTTTATTTGAAGATCACTAAACTATTATTTGTCAAGAAATTCTCTAAAAAACTTAAACTGAGGAAGAGTACTTTTGATCAATGTACCAAAACATAAACAACCAAAAATAATATCAATACACAGAGTGGAAGGGAAAGAAGAACTGGCTTGAACATAGCATAAGAAACTTACACAACACTCTTTAACCAACAGTAACTAACTCCTAAATTTGACTCCACCCCAGACCTCTTTCCAAGCTCCAACCATAATAGCCAGCTGCCTGCAGGACCTTTCTACACAGATGCCCTATGAGAATTCAAATTCAACTGGATTAACTATCTCCCTGAAATTTCCTAATTTGTATTCCCTATCTTAGGGACTGGCACTGGGAAAATTTCTTTATATTTCTGTGTCGTGGTGTCTTCACCTGTAAAATGGGATAATAGCATCTACTACAAAGGAATGTCATGAGGATAAACTGAATTAAATCATGTAATGTTCTGAGAAGAGTGCTTGCTATGGAAAGGTTAGCTGTTACAGTAGTCCCTCCTTAGCCGTGGTTATGCTTCCAATGGTTTCAGTTGCCCATGGTCAAACGCAGTCCAAAAATATTAAATGGAAAATTCCAGAAATAAAAATGCATAAGTTGTGTGCTGTTCTGAATATCATGATAAAATCTAGCACCATCCAGCTCAGGACATGAATCATTCCTTTGTCCAGAATATTCACACTGTAGACACTACCTACCCTTTGGGTCACTTAGTAACCCTCTTGGTTATCAGGTCAACCATCTCAGTATCACAATGCTTGTGTTCAAGTAACTCTTATTTTACTTAATAATGGCACCAAAGTGCAAGAATATTGTGCTTAATTTATAAATTAAACTTTACTGTAGGTTTACACAGGAAAAAACATAGTGTATATAGGGTTCAGCACTATTTGCAGTTTCAGGCATCCACTGTGGGTGTTGGGACATATCTCCCATGGATAAGGGGGAAATACTAACAAGTCACTAAAGCCAGACATCTGCGAGTAGATACAGATAATGAAAACAATCACTGCCCTTACCTTCCATGTCTCCGCTCCTACAAATCTAGACTTTTTACAAGTTCAGTGATTACTACTTTCTTTCTAGTTCAAGTATAAGTCAAAATAAATTATAATTCACTAAATAACTGAGTGAAAAGTTGCTGCACGAGAATGATCTCCAAGTAACTGATTTTACCTTAATCACATAATCTTCATAAAAGTTTAATCTTAGTTTTTCCTTACTTTGTCTTTTGCTACCATTGTATGATTTATCAAAATGATAAAAATTACATTTCAAAAAGCATACCTTTTCTCAGCTCTTACTTTCTTTCCACAATGAGAGCAAGTATACATGTTGTCACCTTCTAACGTGTCTTTAATAGTAACTTCATCAAGAGATTCCTATGTATAAAGCCACATTTAAAAGTTTTGCATTATTTACAGCACAGAAACATACAAAAAGCAGCAACTTTATAGTTGGCAAAATGCACAAAGGAAAATCAATTTAAAAAAAAAAAATAAGTGAATTCTTAATTTTAGTAAAAAATCATTTTCCCTCATATTAACAAGATACTCTAGGAATCTTATTAAATTTTTCAAAGGGTTAAGTATTTAAATTTTAACTAGGCAAAAAACAGCTTTATGGTCTACCTTTAATTCTTATTTGAAAAGCACAGCAAGAAGAAAATACATGAAAACATGAAAAAAGTTAATTTCTTCTCAAGGTGACAGACATAAACCTGCTCTATAAATACAGTTAAAAGCATAAGATATTTTAAAATTATATACACTATTACTCACATAAATGTTCTTCATATCAGCCACCTGGCACCTCACAGTATAAAACTCTTCAGCAGTTTGACTGACGTGTTCACAATCCTGATCAATGAACGGTCAAAAATTAGCAATTTGTTATAATAAACAAAAACACTGTAAGATCTCCAAAAAGCAAAATACAGGTGTAATACTTACCAGGGATACAACATTGTTTGTAATTACACCTCCAAATAAACTTTTGACGGTATTTTTCTTTAACATAAAACAAACAAAAGTCGGTAATTAAAATGTAGGCAAATCTATTCAAATTTCAAAGATACTTTTTAGTATTCTGGTACTAACCAGCTCTGGAGACATTTCTTCAATTTTGGTAATTAAATCAGTAAAAAACTCTGTCATATCTTTCTGCTCCCCAGTATTCAAAGGCTGCTTATCCATGGTATATGTTTTACAGAAAGGTCTAGGATTATATGCTTTGCACTCACTCTCCTGTAAAGGAAAGGGGGAGGGAGGGAAGATTCTCAGTGTCAGATAAAAATAAGAAAATTACTATAGGTTCTTAAATGAATGACTAACAAAAACAACGCCAAAACAGGTAGTAAATCTACAAATAAAGTTTCAAAACGCTCTCTTCTATTTCTTTTTATCTAGTTTACATGGCATTTTCAGTTAAACAATCTTGGTGGCAGAAGATTCTTAAATTACCTTAAGAAGTTTCTATTTTTAAGTCTCAGAATTTCTAGAAAGGAATTTGGACTCACATTTGTATTGCAAAGCATAAAATATAAAACTTTTGAAGGGTGGCCAGGCGCAGTGGCTCACGCCTGTAATCCTAGCACTGTGGGAGGCCGAGGCGGGTGGATCGCTCAAGGTCAGGAGTTCTAGACCAGCCTGAGCAAGAGTGAGACCCCGTCTCTACCAAAAAATAGAAAGAAATTATCTGGACAACTAAAAATATATATATATATATACATAAAAAACTTTTGAAGGCTGAGTAAGTTTTTCTAGAGGTTGAATTTTAATACTTTTTAAAATAGTAGTTTAACACAGTAACTTTCTGGCTTTTCGGCCGCGACACATGACTTGGTTCAGTGGAATTCAAGATGTTGATGAATTTAAGGTCTGATGCTTCAAAGAATCTGTGAAGTTTTTCAAGTGGATAAGGAGTATTTGAATATGTGACCATTGATATATATAGAATAGAGGTTTTTACTCCTCCCTCCCCTGCTTTTCAGGGTAGTAGTAAGGGTGAATTTTAAGATGGTCCCAATTATCTACAGAAATATTTATCTGAGAATTTTGTGTCTCTGCCGTGTAGCTGAGTTGGCCCCATAAAGAGTTTCTATAGAATTCAATTCCATTATTTAAAGTAGTTTTTCCATCTCCTAGCCCTGGTCTGAAACTTGATACAGTGTTAACACCAAAGAGCAAGTCCTTAATCTTGGTTCACATGCTCTACAAAGATATGACTAAATCTGGTTCTGCAAGTAGGTCAATTTTAGAACACATTAATTCTAATTAGATGATCTATTTTACAACTAAGACTACTTCATAAATTGTGCTTTAACTTACAAGTCATTTCGGAATCCCATTCTTTTGACTATTCTGAAGATATGTTTTAGAGGATACTCATAAATATTACTGTTGAGGCATATATACGGCAATGGTGGACTTAATTCTGCCTAAGATTAAAGTATCTCACCTTTAAAAATTTAAAAAAAAACCCCAAAACGCTAACTTTCTGTTAGTCAGTTCAAATGACATGTTCCAGCTCTGTTAAAGGACGATTAAAAATATTAATAAGAAACAAAGGATGACTAGTAATCTTTAAATTTTGTTTAAAAGACCATTTATTGAATCTTTAACTAAGTATGAGAAGGTAAAAAATACAGTAATAAAAATAATATAATCCCCATCCCACATGATTATAACAGGTAAGACAGTTAACTTCAATACAAGAGGTAGAAACAACAGAGAGGCATGGTGACTCTAAGACACTGGTGAGTCTGTGGAATCTATGGTCTCTCACAGAGGTAAAGACCAAGCAGACTCGTGAAAAATGACAACAGGAAGAAAATGAAAAAGAATGACACAGGCAGAAGGAGTGGCATAAATAACCACACAAGTGACAAAGCCAACAGGGTGAGCTCCAAACAGCTTACAGTTGGCTATAGGGTGAAGCTGGATATGGAGAGGGTAAGAGAGGAGGTTGAAGGGTAGAGGCAAAATCAGATACATGCCATGGTGATGAACTTGAATACCATTCTCTTCATAATGAAGAATCACTGAACAGTTTTAAGCGGGGGAGTAATATTATAAGACTTGCTATCTTTTTTTAAAGTTTGATCACTTTTACAGTTTTAGCAGTGGGAATGAAGAGGGACAAAGAAATCAGAAAGTTCTAGGCATAAAAGGGAGTAACCCTGTGCTGGGAAAAGGATCAGATACAGGGATTCTTTAAAGGACAAATTAACAGAATGTAGCCAACTGAGATGTGACTGTTAAAAGTCATTATGACAAAGAACAGAGGTAACTGACAAATTCAATTTGAACAGTAAGAGTATACAGTCAGGACAGAACTAGTACAAATGAACTGTTGTTTAACGCTTTAGCTTTTGTCATAGGGTGTATCTAATTAGTATTCTCTCCAAGATTCTCAAACATACCATTAAATACGTAAACATTTTCTGAAGCTCAAGTAGAGTGGTCTTATGTTTCATATCTTCTGAGTACTGGAAATCAAGAGAAAATTTTCCATTAAAACATACTGATAGTAGTCAATGAGGCATTCTAACAAAGAAAATCTTGCAATATGCTAAACATTATATCTGTTTTCATTCTTTTAGCTGTAATGTAGGAAAAACTCTGACACATTCTATTTTTTTAGCAGTTGTATCATTTAAAAATTGTAATACTTTTTTTGTTACATAAATACAGCCATCATCACTGTTATATCAGGAACCGAGTCTTAAAAAAAATCACTTTCTAAATCAACACTCATTTGGCGCAATGCTGATTTACAAGAACGCAAGGTTGAAAAACACTTCAGGTGTGCAATCAAGTTGCTATCCACAAGTAAATCTACACATTAAAAAAATTCATTTATGCCGGGCGCGGTGGCTCACGCCTGTAATCCTAGCACTCTGGGAGGCCGAGGCGGGAGGTTTGTTTGAGCTCAGGAGTTCGAGACCAGCCTAAGCAAGAGCAAGACCCCTGTCTCTACTAAAAATAGAAAGAAATTAGCTGGACAATTAAAAATGTATACATAAAAAAATTAGCCGCGCATGGTGGTGCACGCCTGTAGTCTCAGCTACTCGGGAGGCTGAGGCAGGAGGATTGCTTGAGCCTAGGAGTTTGAGGTTGCTGTGAGCTAGGCTGACGCCATGGCATTCTAGCCCGGGCAACACAGTGAGACTCTGTCTCGAAAAAAAAAAAAAAAAATACATTTAATTCCAGTGTGGACTCTCTAATGAAAAAGAAAAAAAAATAAAAAAATACATTTAAGATATTAATAAATGACATCATCATCATCATCTTGTCATAACTTTTAGTTTTTCTGGAACAGTATATTCTTAATATTGAAGAGGAATACTAGCCAAGATCTTTGAAAACCATCTAAATATTCAAATATCAAAAATTGAGATTTAAGAATCTTGGTAAACTCGTTCAAGACTTAGTACTGAACACTAGCCTTACAGGAGAGATCCATATTCATGCTAGGTTCTTATTAGATATCCTCTACTTCATTCAAGTATTAAAATGAATCTATAAAGTAGGTATTATCTCTACTACAAATTACTACCTGTTATAACTTCAAAGCTATGATAGTCTTGTGGAATAATAAGTCTCCCATATGCTAGGAGTATACACTAGTTATTTATGACAATTTTGTGGGGAGTGCAAGTAATATGGCTCTACTGTTTAAGAGCTTATAATCAAATTGAGGTCAAAAGATATGGACTAAAACAGAGATTTGTCTTGCATACAGTTACTACAAAATTATATGATATCAAGTGCAGTATGAATTGAATACAGGAAATCAATAAAAATGACAAAAATATCTATAGTATATTCCTGGCATATGGGACGCTTATTATCGATAAGATTATGAAAATGGTCACATAGAATGACATTTTCCAACATGTAACAGATCTGCTATATGCAAAGTATTAGTTCAGAATACAAAAAGGTCAGGAATAAACATCTGGATTAAAATTTTTGTTACTGCAGCATAAAACATTAGTTGGCTAAAGAAAAGAAATGCCTGGCTGGGCACAGCAGCTGATGCCTGTAATCACAGCACTTTGGGAGGCCGAAGTGGGAGGATTGCTTGAGGCCAGGAGTTTGAGACCAGTCTAAACAACACAGCAAGACCCCATCTCTACAAAAGATAGAAAAATAAGCTGGGTGTGGTGGTGTGTAACTGTAGTCCCAGCTATCTGGGAGGCTGAGGTAAGATGACTGCTTAAGCCCAGGAGTTTGAGACTGCAGTGAGCTATGATGACACCACTGCATTCTAGTCTGGGCAACAAAGAAAGAAAGATCTTGTCTCAAAAAAAAAAAAAAAAGAAAAGAAAAAGTCTAAATTCTTTAAAGTCATGCAAAAACAAGGAAATTTTACTTAATGTGAAATTTCTAAATAAATGTACATCCTATATATGTGTATTTATTACTTAAATACCTATTCACACCCATTAGGATGACCGTCATCAAAAAAACAAAACAAGTCTTGGCAAGGTTGCAGAAAAATTGAACCTTTGTGCTTTGCTGGTGGAATGTAAAATGGTGTTGGAAAATGCATGGTGATTCTTTGAAAAAATTAAACACAGAATGACCATATGATCCAACAATTCCACTTATGGGTATATATGCAAAATAAGTGAATGTAGGTTTTCAAACAGATATTTGTACACCCAGGTTCATAAGAGCATTATCTAGAATAGCCACAAGGCAGAAGTAACCCAAATGTTCATTGTCAAATGAAAGAACAAAATGTGATATGTAAGTAAAAAATGAAGTATTACTCAGCCTTAAAAAGGAAGGAAATTCTTACACATGCTACGACATGGATGAACCTTGAAAACATTATGCTACATAAGCCACTTGCAGCCAGTCACAAAAGCACTGATACTGCATCATTCCACTTTATCAGATACCTAGAACAGTCAAATTCATAGAGATGGAAAGTGAAATGGTGGTTCCAAGGCCCTAAGGGGAAGGGAAATGGGGAGTTAAGTGTTTAATGGGTACAGAGTTTTGGCTGGGGAAACTGAAAAAGTTCTGGAGATGATGGTGATGGTTGAAAAACAATGTGAGTATGCTTAATGCCACAGAATTGTATGCTTATAAATGGTTAAAATGGTTAATTTTATGTTGCGTGTATTTTACCACAATTAGAATATATGTAAGCTTTCTTTAATCTTTCTGTGAACATCAGAAAAGGGAACAGTAGAAATAACTGAAGTTTTCATCTACAGAATCTGGTGCACATTTGACTACTTTCCAAACTCCTATATCAAATTGTCAACAATTTTCTATATAGATGTAAATTTAAACTTAATTTTTAACAAAAATACCATTTATGAGACATGCTCACAATTAGCACATCTTAGTGTTCTTTCTGTTGGTACTAATTCCTCAAAGTGCTAATAATAGCTTAAAGGTAGTCATTAATATGAAAAGAGAAACCAAGAACTATGGTCAAGTTGCCAACTAGAAAAAAAAAATCACTGAAAACATGCTTCTTTGATAACTAGTTTTATAAAACTATACAGATGGGACTACCAAATTTAGTCACAAAAATTTTCGTAAGTTAAATGAATCAAATTATTCAACTACTTTTAGTTGTAATCAATCTACACAGATGAAAACTTAAAAATATCAGTATAACTAAAGCCAAAAACCCAAACCCTCTTGAGTAAATGGAAACTAGAGACTTTGAAGAGTAACTTACACATACTAAAGAATTCATTGAAGGTATATGAAGAATAGCAGTACTTTATTAGGGGGAAAAAAAAACCGGGACATAACGATGACATGATGGAGAAAAACAAAAATCCAGTGCAAGCATAAAGGAAGCTTGCCAAAAAATTATAAAAGCAGTGCAAAAGGCAAACTAAAAAATAGCTCATGGTAAAAAAGAATGAAAACTGGTAAAAACAAGTGAACAAAAATAACATGAAGCAGAGCTTACCCAAATAAACAAGGCCCACAATCTCATTTACTTTGGGATAAATATAAAAGAAACAAGCTCAGTGGTTCTGGTAACATTTCCCTACTTGATTTTAGGCTTTTTTTATTTTCTATGTAATTAAAATTTGTTTTTACTGAAAATATATTCATTATTTACACTGAGTATATATATTTCACAACTGTGTTTTCCTCTGAGAAATAAATTATACTACAGCATTACAAGTAACCTATTAAAATGAAAACAAAATTAAAATATACATGTTAGGTAGTTATGCTATCAAGTTTTCTCTCATTTTTTATTCATAGATTATTTTCTCAAACAATAATTTACTACATTGAGATAATCAAGATTTATAAGCAAAATTTTAAAATTCGGTTTTACAGTTTTAAAAGAGAGGAAAATTCTACCTTAGCAGTGAAGACAGCTTGTCTTGCCTCAGGTATCATATAAAGCTGCTGAATAGTGGAAGCCAAATAACAAGTAGCTCCAAGGTTAGTCAGGCCAACAAATCTACATTCAGCACGGACATCCTCATGAGGCCAGTAGTCCCATTTGTAAGGTGCATGGGCTGGTTAAGAAAGAGGGAGGAAAAGACACCCCTCAAAACAAACTATTAAACATAATGTATCGTGCTTTTATTAACAGCTTCTACCTCCATTAGTTATCTAGTTAATATACATTATACATGATCATTTTCAAAATTAGGTAAGAATACATACTAAAACTAATTCATTCTCTAAAAACTCAAAGGACTATCAAAACTTGATTTTACTTGGTACTAAATTATTTTACAAAAAAGGGAAAGTATTTAAAAAGGTCCTTCATGCCAATGTTTACTTTTTTGCTTTAATAACATCCTGGCAACAACAGCTTATACTGTTAAAGTATGTGAAGAGCAGATTCTTTCTTTAAACGATGTCCTCCAAAATCTCATTTCTGCATTCAAAATTTATAAAGATGAAAGGAAAAGAATAATGCTTACACTGCATGTGTTGTGCCATGACCCAGTTATGTATTAGCCTGTAGTTTTCAACAGACCCTTTTACCATCTCTACTAACAAATCATAAGCAGCAGCTCTTGAAGAATGTGATTTGCACTTTGGCTGTTGTCGATCTTTTAGACTTGGCAACAAAAACAAGAGATTGAAGATATCTCTTAAAAATTCCTGGAGGAAAAAAGAGAAAAGTATGTTATCTAAACTTGAATATTGATTACATTCTAAATATAACAAATGGCCTAAAGAGTCAACTGGTTTATATGAGAAGCTACAATTTAATAAAAGACTATTTAAAAGCTTATGGCAGCACCATAAACCATCATCTCAAAGTCTTCTGGATATTCTTTTCTCTGACAGAAAATGGAGTGAGTAGAAATCATCTTTTACTCTTCTCTCCCACTTGATATCTAATAGCTCATTCTTAAAGATTTTCCATGTACAATGTTACCATTTTCCACTCCATTAAGTAATTAAAAATTTCTGTTAAACCCCTCTTCACTGCCAACAAGTCCTATTTGTTCCTCTGCATTTACTTAACTTTCAATAACAGCAACAGAAAGAGTGGCACAAGCAACTAACTCACACTGAGGAATTATTAAATGCCAGGCACTGCTGAAAAGCCCCAACACAAAAGGCAAGAAAGGTTAAGAATCTTGCCAGTAGTCAGAGTAGCAGGTGCCAGAGTCAAGTTTCAAAACACAACCTCTTAACCTCTATACCAGTGAAGTTCAAATTTAAACAAGATTTACCATGTGACTTAAATTGATCCCCTTAAGGGAATCAATTTCAAGATCCTCATTCTACATGTACTTGTTCCTAAATTCAATCTGCCTGAGAAAGTGGGTGCTGGATTATCTTTTCCTCTTGCTCATTCCTAATTGGTCCACTGCTATTTTACCAAGTTACCTCCCATATGCATCCCAAATATTATTATGGTACATTGCTCTGGAGTATAAAACCTCCTGGAGTACTGTGCAGAAAAGAGGTAACATAACTAAGACTGAGACTGTGCTACCCTTAGAAAGTCTCGATTGTAAGGCTGGCCTTTGGCTGTAGTCTGAAACTGGACTGGTAAACAGTTCCCTACACTGATTCCCTAAGCAATAAAAATGTCTCTGGCTCACTATGCCTAACTGCAGCTGGTTTATGCTGAACACCTGCTTAACTTTCAGGAGTCTGGAGTTTCAGTGCTTATGGTCAGTTATATAGGCAATATGTGCCTACATGACCCACCCTAACTCCTAGGCTCAAGAGAGCTTCCCGGGTAAACAACACTTCACACATGTTGCCATACTCATTGGTGGGGGAATTAAGCACGTCCTGTGCAACTTCACTGGGGGAAGATTCTTGGAAGGCTGCACCTGGTTTCCTCCAGACTTTGTCCCAGGAATCTTTTTCTTTTGATTTTGCTTTGTTTCATTTCACTGTAATAAATCTTAGTCATAAGTACAACTATATGCTGAGTCCTGTGAGGAATCACCAAACCTAGGGGGAGTCTTGGGAACTCATGACACAGGTACCCAAAAAAGAAGAATTTGAAATATGTTTCCATTAATGACCTCACCTCTTTCATCTCGCTGTTGTCAAAGAATGTATAATTGATAGCTGCTAACTTAGCAAAGAAGAGCAAATTTGTCTAGGAAATAGGGAAAGTGATTAAGGGCTTATTTCATATAGTTGACCCATTGATGATGAGACTGTATCTCATCTATCTCAGAATTCAGAAATAAAATGACTGTCACAGGGAAACAAAGTAACACATTTGTTTGAACTGAAAAAGTCAAACTCTTTCAAAGACAAAGTCTGGGCTGGGCGCGATGGCTCACACCTGTAATCTTAGCACTCTGGGAGGCTGAGGTGGGAGGATCGTTTGAGCTCAAAAGTTCGAGACCAGCCTGAGCAAGAGCGAGACCCCGTCTCTACTAAAAATAGAAAGAAACTGGCTGG
>NW_012138080.1:3735336-3740653 GCF_000956105.1 Propithecus coquereli
TATGACAGAAATCAAAATAGTGTTTACTTGTGGAATAGCAGAGTCTGTCTAAAAAAGAAATAGAAAGAAGCTTTCTGGGATAAGGAAAATATTTTTAACTAATTTTTATTGATAAATAATAATTGTACATATTTATGGGGTATATGTGATATATTTTTATTGATAAATAATAATTATACATATTTATGGGGTATATGTGATATTCTGATATATGCATATAATATGTAATGATCAAATCAGGGTATTTAGGATATCCACCTAAATTAAACGTTATCATTTCGTTTTGGGAACATTTCAAATCTTCTCTTCTAGCTATTCTGAAATATACAATGAATTATGTTTAACTATAGTACCCTACTGTGCCACCAAGTTTAGAACTTATTCCTTTCACCTAATTGTATGTTTGTACCCATTAACCAAACTCTCCTCATCCCCTCCACCCTTCTTCTCAGATTAAAATTACAAAAGTAACTGCCATGGTCTAATGCCCCCACCCCCCCAAATTCATATGTTGAAACCTAATCACCAATGTGATGGCATTAGGATGTGGCGCCTTTGGAAGGTTATTAGGTCATGAGGGCTCTGCCCTTACAAAGAAGCACTTGAGAGCTCCCTCACCCATTATATCATGTAAGGACATGGTGAGAAGGTGCCATCCATGAACCAAAAATTGGGCCCTCACCAGACACTGAATCTTTTGGCACCTTGATTTGTACTACTCCCGGCATCCAGAACTGTAAGAAATAAATTTCACTTGTTTATAAGCTACCTAGTTCATGGTATATTATTATAGTAGCCTGAACAGATTAACACAGTAATGCTTTTCTTTTATTTTACATATAATTTCCTATACCCACAACAGATGGTCACTTAGAGTTACCACCTATACTTCCTCAAACTTAGGCCAAACTGAATCAACCACTCAATTTCCAGCATGAACCCAGTGCTTTCTCACCACAATTTTTACTCATATTCTTTCCTATGACTCAAATGTTTCCCTTACTTTTTCACTTAAGAAAACCTACCTATTACAAAAGTTGTACCTCCTTCAAAGCCTTTCCTAATCATGTTAATGCAATCTGATCTTCCAAATCCCTGGTATTCCTTTAATTGCTCTTATTTTCTTCCATAAATTACAAACGCCATGAGCAGTCAGTATTTTGCAAAAGGCATGTTTTCAATAATTACCTGTTCAGCGAATATACTATTCAATTGTCAGTTCATAAGAATCAGGTCTGAGTTTCAGTCATCCATTTGCTCAACAAATTTTTTAGACATTATGCAAGGTATCAGAGGTTAAGAATGGTATTCATATTTTGAAAGGAGAAGAAGAAAGAAAGGAAGAATGAAGGAGGAAGAAGGGAGAAAGAAAGCAGAAAGAAAAGGAGAGGAAAGAGAAAGAAGAAGAAAAAGTACAAGTGGTAATATTGCTGGTGGTGGTGGTGACGGGTTGTTATGGCCTGCAGAGCCTAAAATATTTACTGTAAGCCTCTTTACAGAAAAGGTTTACTGACTTCGGCACTAAAGTAAATTCTTTCATTTTTTTAAAAAATGCTTAAATAATAAAGTAAAATCTTAAAGTAGGAAAGCTTTTAAATATCTCAGAGATAAGGCAGATTTCCTTAATATTACAACAAAATCAACTACCTTAAACATTTCTACTTAGACATCTAATTGACACTTCAAATTTAACATGTCCAAAATAGAGCTCCTGATTTTAACTCCCTTGCCTTGCCCCATTCTACTCTCTCCTGAGTTCTCCCTTTCTTAATAATTGGCATTATTATTTACTTAGTTTTTTAATCTTAAAATTTAGGAGTCATTCTTAACTTTTCTCCCACCCCATAATGCAAACCAAATATAAGTTTTGTGAGCTCGACCTTCAATAAATATCCCAAATCCAACCACTTTTCATCATCATCCCTCCCTGAACCAACTACAGAACTCCTAACTGGATCCCCCAACTCATATACTTGCCCTTTGAGTTCACCCGGAGTCCAATTTTCTACCTGGAGAATGAGTAAACCCTTTAAAATGTTAATTCAGATCACATATTTCTCCTGTATAAAAGCTTTTGAAGTTTTCCCATTATCACCAAAACAAGGGTAAACTATTTATAGATTTGACTACATAAACATTAAGATCTTCTAAATAAAGAATGCAAAAAACAGCTAATTTAACATTGTTCTGGAGGTTCTAGAACAATTAAAAAAGTAAAAAGAATGGAAAAAGTTAAGACTTGAAAAACAGGAAGTAATAGAATTATAATACTTGCAGATGACAAACCAAAAACAAATGAAAAACCAAAGACAATACTGAAAACTGAAGATAACTGAAAAACAACCAACCTACAAACAATAAAGAAATTTAAGATGGCCTGCAACAAATTCATATGTAAAAATCCTTACTATACATAAAGAAGTGAGAAAACATAATCAAAGATTCTGTTTTCAATATATCAAGAAATGATAAAATTCCTAGGAATAAGCTTAAATACTTCAAAGCTAAATACAATATGAAGATAACTTTAAAATGAAAACACAAAAAGATTAGTCTTGTATAAATATGATAAATCCTGTCCTTGTATAGGCAAATTCAGTATCATAAAGATAGCAACTGTGTATCAACCTATAAGTTTAATACAAATTCAACAAAAAAAAAGGAACACAATTTTAATTTTTTAAAACAACCCGATGAATTGATTCTAAAGTTTACATGGAAAACAAACAGCCAGGAAAATTCTGAAAAGGAATAATAATGAAGATGGATACCTCTACAAGACAGTAACAATTATCAATCTACATAATTAAGATGGTATTAGTGAATGAATGGACAGGACAATGAAATGAAAGAGAAAGTCCAGAAATAAATCAAAATATAAATGGCAGTTCAGAATATGATAAAGGAGGCATTTCTAATCAGTAGTTTAAAAAGTAACTAGAATAACTGGGTACTTATCTGAAAAAAAAATTTCTCTATTTCATTCCTTTCACTTAAATAATTTCTTTACAGAATAACTTAAATGTAAAATATTAAATTATGAAAGCATGAGAGTTCAAGTTTTTAAAGTACAGCAGAAAACCTAGTAGCTATAATAGATGAGTAAATCTGACTACATGAAAATGAAAAAAACTCTGCTTAGAAAATAAATAAGCATAACACAAACCAGTCAAAAGACAAACAGGAAAAAACCTCCCAATTCCTATTACAAAGGGATAATTTCTTTTATATAAAAAACTCTACTAATTAGTTAAGAATAGTACCCATATCATACATACATAATAAGAATGGAGGAAAGGATTTGAGGTCAGGGAAAAGATAATACAAATAAATGGCTTTTAAACACTTGAAAAGAAGTTCAAACTTATTCATAATAAAAGTAATACAAAATGACACTAAGAATCCTTTTTCACTTATCAGACTGGCAGAAATTAAATATCTGAAAGCATAGTGGGTTGGTAAAAATGTGGGAAAGTAGGAACTGAATCTCACAGATTGTAGGTGCGACCATTAAATTGGCTCAGCCTCCATAGATGGCAATTTAGTTGTGTTAACCAAAACCATAAATGTACACACCCCTATGAACCAGTAGTTCTACTTTTAGAATGTTTTCCTACAGATTTCCTAAATCTGTGTGCTAAATGATGGATAAAGATCTTCATGTAATGATGTATAAAGATCTTCATCGTAATATCACTTGAAATAGTATAAAACAATGTTGATTATTAGGAAGCTAGTTAGATACACTATTCTACATATATACAGGCAAAATAATATTGTGCAGTTATTTTAAAAGAATGAATACATTCTATATAGAGAGAGATATGGAAAATCTCTAAGGCAGGTGAAAAAAGCAAACTATAGAACAGTGTGTTTAATGTTTTAACATTTGTGTAGGCTGGGCACGGGTGGCTATTTTTGTGATCTCAGCACTTTGGGAGGCCAAGGTGGGAGGGTTGCTTGAAGCCAGGAGTTTGAGACTAGCTGGGGCAATATAACAAGACCTCATCTGGGAGGCTAAGGCAGGAGAATCGCTTGAGCCCAGGAGTTTGAGGTTGCTGTGAGCTAGGTTGACACCACGGCACTCTAGCCTGGGCAACAGAGCGAGACTGTCTCAAAAAAAAAAAAAAAAAAAAAAAAGACAAAAGTCTGAATTAGATAATAACTTGTTTAACAATAAACTTTCTTTGCCAATCAATTCAGATCTAGAAACTGAACCAGCTAAAATACCTATAGCTCCAAGGTTTTGCCAAAAATATATTTAAAGTCTGTGATAAAAGCATTTCATCCGAAATACTGGTATGATAAAAGCATACTAAAATGAACAATATTTTTATTTTCCTTATTTTGAGTTTATCTGGAAAACAGGTGTTTCTAAGTGAAAGACTAACATTTACAGGAACATATCCACTTGATAAATCATGTTAAAGTCATTTTGCTATATGTCACAGAAAGAAGAACTTAAACTGCTATTAGACTAATAAAAATACTTTTTGGTGACATGTCACTGTAATTTTGACATATAATTCAGAAGAAATTCAAAGAATTAAAAAACATTATCAAAAAGAATTCCATTCCCACTATAAGCATTATATGAACAGAGTTTATATTCCCATTATGTAACAAGGTTTCTCAGAATTCACACATATAAAACCTAAAGTAGGAAGAGAATTAATGAACACTGCATTCTAGCTTAATAAGTAATGTTCACCCACAACTATGTAAATTATTAAGCTCCATCCTTCTATCAATGCATATATTCTCAATAAAATTTCATTCTTAATGTTTCTTACTAACTTGGCAAAACAAAATAATAAATGTAATGATAACAAAATACAGAAGGAATTTAAGACAATACCCCATGTGGTCACAGGAAATATTTTTATTAACTTATATATTTTTGTTGCATAAGTATGATAGGTGAGTAATAATAAATGTCCAAAGATGTTCATAAATGTATCACAATAAAATTCTGTGGGGGAGTCAAATGGAAATAGTGTGGGGCAATTAAGAAAAAATTAGCAAAGTAGTATTTCTGTAAGGAGAGTTTACATGTTTTAAAATAGGTGGTGGATAAAAGTTGCTTATAGCACTTAGATTTCATTTAATTTAAATGAGGTACATATTTTATCTTTAAAAAAAAACAATTTTAATAATTCCCTGGATACACGTCATTTACAAATACTTAAATCTGAAAAATTTAGAAATTTTTAAAAATTTAAAAATCTGTGAAAAGACACATAGGTTTTTCAAAATTCTTTAAGAAATATGTAAACAATAAAATTTGAAGATCAGTGCACTCTATTGGCTCTCAACC
>NW_012138080.1:3740703-3763822 GCF_000956105.1 Propithecus coquereli
TATGACAGAAATCAAAATAGTGTTTACTTGTGGAATAGCAGAGTCTGTCTAAAAAAGAAATAGAAAGAAGCTTTCTGGGATAAGGAAAATATTTTTAACTAATTTTTATTGATAAATAATAATTGTACATATTTATGGGGTATATGTGATATATTTTTATTGATAAATAATAATTATACATATTTATGGGGTATATGTGATATTCTGATATATGCATATAATATGTAATGATCAAATCAGGGTATTTAGGATATCCACCTAAATTAAACGTTATCATTTCGTTTTGGGAACATTTCAAATCTTCTCTTCTAGCTATTCTGAAATATACAATGAATTATGTTTAACTATAGTACCCTACTGTGCCACCAAGTTTAGAACTTATTCCTTTCACCTAATTGTATGTTTGTACCCATTAACCAAACTCTCCTCATCCCCTCCACCCTTCTTCTCAGATTAAAATTACAAAAGTAACTGCCATGGTCTAATGCCCCCACCCCCCCAAATTCATATGTTGAAACCTAATCACCAATGTGATGGCATTAGGATGTGGCGCCTTTGGAAGGTTATTAGGTCATGAGGGCTCTGCCCTTACAAAGAAGCACTTGAGAGCTCCCTCACCCATTATATCATGTAAGGACATGGTGAGAAGGTGCCATCCATGAACCAAAAATTGGGCCCTCACCAGACACTGAATCTTTTGGCACCTTGATTTGTACTACTCCCGGCATCCAGAACTGTAAGAAATAAATTTCACTTGTTTATAAGCTACCTAGTTCATGGTATATTATTATAGTAGCCTGAACAGATTAACACAGTAATGCTTTTCTTTTATTTTACATATAATTTCCTATACCCACAACAGATGGTCACTTAGAGTTACCACCTATACTTCCTCAAACTTAGGCCAAACTGAATCAACCACTCAATTTCCAGCATGAACCCAGTGCTTTCTCACCACAATTTTTACTCATATTCTTTCCTATGACTCAAATGTTTCCCTTACTTTTTCACTTAAGAAAACCTACCTATTACAAAAGTTGTACCTCCTTCAAAGCCTTTCCTAATCATGTTAATGCAATCTGATCTTCCAAATCCCTGGTATTCCTTTAATTGCTCTTATTTTCTTCCATAAATTACAAACGCCATGAGCAGTCAGTATTTTGCAAAAGGCATGTTTTCAATAATTACCTGTTCAGCGAATATACTATTCAATTGTCAGTTCATAAGAATCAGGTCTGAGTTTCAGTCATCCATTTGCTCAACAAATTTTTTAGACATTATGCAAGGTATCAGAGGTTAAGAATGGTATTCATATTTTGAAAGGAGAAGAAGAAAGAAAGGAAGAATGAAGGAGGAAGAAGGGAGAAAGAAAGCAGAAAGAAAAGGAGAGGAAAGAGAAAGAAGAAGAAAAAGTACAAGTGGTAATATTGCTGGTGGTGGTGGTGACGGGTTGTTATGGCCTGCAGAGCCTAAAATATTTACTGTAAGCCTCTTTACAGAAAAGGTTTACTGACTTCGGCACTAAAGTAAATTCTTTCATTTTTTTAAAAAATGCTTAAATAATAAAGTAAAATCTTAAAGTAGGAAAGCTTTTAAATATCTCAGAGATAAGGCAGATTTCCTTAATATTACAACAAAATCAACTACCTTAAACATTTCTACTTAGACATCTAATTGACACTTCAAATTTAACATGTCCAAAATAGAGCTCCTGATTTTAACTCCCTTGCCTTGCCCCATTCTACTCTCTCCTGAGTTCTCCCTTTCTTAATAATTGGCATTATTATTTACTTAGTTTTTTAATCTTAAAATTTAGGAGTCATTCTTAACTTTTCTCCCACCCCATAATGCAAACCAAATATAAGTTTTGTGAGCTCGACCTTCAATAAATATCCCAAATCCAACCACTTTTCATCATCATCCCTCCCTGAACCAACTACAGAACTCCTAACTGGATCCCCCAACTCATATACTTGCCCTTTGAGTTCACCCGGAGTCCAATTTTCTACCTGGAGAATGAGTAAACCCTTTAAAATGTTAATTCAGATCACATATTTCTCCTGTATAAAAGCTTTTGAAGTTTTCCCATTATCACCAAAACAAGGGTAAACTATTTATAGATTTGACTACATAAACATTAAGATCTTCTAAATAAAGAATGCAAAAAACAGCTAATTTAACATTGTTCTGGAGGTTCTAGAACAATTAAAAAAGTAAAAAGAATGGAAAAAGTTAAGACTTGAAAAACAGGAAGTAATAGAATTATAATACTTGCAGATGACAAACCAAAAACAAATGAAAAACCAAAGACAATACTGAAAACTGAAGATAACTGAAAAACAACCAACCTACAAACAATAAAGAAATTTAAGATGGCCTGCAACAAATTCATATGTAAAAATCCTTACTATACATAAAGAAGTGAGAAAACATAATCAAAGATTCTGTTTTCAATATATCAAGAAATGATAAAATTCCTAGGAATAAGCTTAAATACTTCAAAGCTAAATACAATATGAAGATAACTTTAAAATGAAAACACAAAAAGATTAGTCTTGTATAAATATGATAAATCCTGTCCTTGTATAGGCAAATTCAGTATCATAAAGATAGCAACTGTGTATCAACCTATAAGTTTAATACAAATTCAACAAAAAAAAAGGAACACAATTTTAATTTTTTAAAACAACCCGATGAATTGATTCTAAAGTTTACATGGAAAACAAACAGCCAGGAAAATTCTGAAAAGGAATAATAATGAAGATGGATACCTCTACAAGACAGTAACAATTATCAATCTACATAATTAAGATGGTATTAGTGAATGAATGGACAGGACAATGAAATGAAAGAGAAAGTCCAGAAATAAATCAAAATATAAATGGCAGTTCAGAATATGATAAAGGAGGCATTTCTAATCAGTAGTTTAAAAAGTAACTAGAATAACTGGGTACTTATCTGAAAAAAAAATTTCTCTATTTCATTCCTTTCACTTAAATAATTTCTTTACAGAATAACTTAAATGTAAAATATTAAATTATGAAAGCATGAGAGTTCAAGTTTTTAAAGTACAGCAGAAAACCTAGTAGCTATAATAGATGAGTAAATCTGACTACATGAAAATGAAAAAAACTCTGCTTAGAAAATAAATAAGCATAACACAAACCAGTCAAAAGACAAACAGGAAAAAACCTCCCAATTCCTATTACAAAGGGATAATTTCTTTTATATAAAAAACTCTACTAATTAGTTAAGAATAGTACCCATATCATACATACATAATAAGAATGGAGGAAAGGATTTGAGGTCAGGGAAAAGATAATACAAATAAATGGCTTTTAAACACTTGAAAAGAAGTTCAAACTTATTCATAATAAAAGTAATACAAAATGACACTAAGAATCCTTTTTCACTTATCAGACTGGCAGAAATTAAATATCTGAAAGCATAGTGGGTTGGTAAAAATGTGGGAAAGTAGGAACTGAATCTCACAGATTGTAGGTGCGACCATTAAATTGGCTCAGCCTCCATAGATGGCAATTTAGTTGTGTTAACCAAAACCATAAATGTACACACCCCTATGAACCAGTAGTTCTACTTTTAGAATGTTTTCCTACAGATTTCCTAAATCTGTGTGCTAAATGATGGATAAAGATCTTCATGTAATGATGTATAAAGATCTTCATCGTAATATCACTTGAAATAGTATAAAACAATGTTGATTATTAGGAAGCTAGTTAGATACACTATTCTACATATATACAGGCAAAATAATATTGTGCAGTTATTTTAAAAGAATGAATACATTCTATATAGAGAGAGATATGGAAAATCTCTAAGGCAGGTGAAAAAAGCAAACTATAGAACAGTGTGTTTAATGTTTTAACATTTGTGTAGGCTGGGCACGGGTGGCTATTTTTGTGATCTCAGCACTTTGGGAGGCCAAGGTGGGAGGGTTGCTTGAAGCCAGGAGTTTGAGACTAGCTGGGGCAATATAACAAGACCTCATCTGGGAGGCTAAGGCAGGAGAATCGCTTGAGCCCAGGAGTCTGAGTTTGCTGTGAGCTAGGCTGACGCCATGGCACTCTAGTCCGGGCAACAGAGACTCTGTCTCCAAAAAAAAAAAAAAAAAAAGCCTCATCTCCACAAAAATTTTTTTTAAAACTAGCTGGACATGGTGGTGCATACACACTTGTAGTTCCAACTGCTTGGGAAACTGAGGCAGGAGGATCATTTGAGTTCAGCAGTTCAAGGTCACAGTGAGCTCTGATCGCACCACTGTACTCCAGCCTGGGTGACAGAGCAAGACCCTGTCTCTTTAAAAACAAACAAACACAAAACCACATGCACACATTTGTATAGACAATATTGCACAGTGGTTAGAAGCTCGGAGCTTGGTCTTGTGAAGGATTTGAATGACTCAGTCATACTCAAGTTGCTTAATGTGCCTATCATTTTCATCATCCTGTCAAAAACAGGTTTAGTAACAATATCTACTTTTTAAGGGCTCAAAAATTTTGCCTGGGGTAGTTATTTATACAAATTAATAAACAAAAGAGAAGCAAAAGGCAGGGGACAATGTTAAAAAAAAACCATAAATAATGAAGAAGAGTAAGATTTTTGGAAAAAAACATTTCCAGCACATATGACAGGAAGGGTTGGTATCTTCAAAATAACTTTTACACATAAGAAAAATGAGAAAAGAATACAATCTATAAACTGAAAATCACAAATACAACCAGACAAAAAATAAATGGAAAGTCAGTCACTCACTGATAACCAAAGAAATAAAACTATAGCAATAGTGAGATTGGCAAAGATTTAAGAGTCATGAAGGAATGTGCAGATGTTTGAGAAAGTGGCATTCTCATATGGTGTGGCAGTAAATGTAAAACTGATGCTGCCTTTTATAAAATGATATCAACTATTAATTAAAATCAACCTATTCTGGCTGGGCGTGGAGGCTCACAGCTGTAATCCCTGCATTTCGGAAAGCTAAGGAAGGAGGATCACTCGAGGCCAAAAGTTCAAGACCAGCCTACGCAACATAATAAGACCATATCTCCACAAAAAATTAAAAAAGAAAAAAAAAATCAGCCAGGTGTGGTGATGCCCACCTATAGTCCTAGCTAGTTGGGAGGCTGAGGCAGTGGGATCCCTTGAGCCCAGAAATTAGCACCTACAGTGAGCTGTGATCATGCAATTGCACGCCAGCCTGGGTGACAGAGCGAGATCTTATCTCAAATAAAATAAATCTATTTTACTTTTAAAAATTCATGAGTAAATAATGAGACAGAAGTGCAAACATGTTCCCTGAACAGTTAGTTTTTCTACAATAACATAGATGTCAATAAAGATTTAAATTATTCTCTTTTATATATTCAATTTAAAACAGTATTTTATTTTTAATGTACTCATTTTTTTAGTGAAGAAAGCATATTATTGAATAGTATTTACATAATGTAAATTTTGTAAAATGTAAATTTTATACATATGTATTTAATATATCCACAGAAAGTCCTGGAAGGCCATCACCAAACCATCATGGGAAATCAAACTACATGGGAATCTTCTCTTTCTCTGTACTTTCTAAAATTTTTTTCTTTATGATTTGCTTTATAATGATGTTATTAGAAAAACTGGTTAATATGTTGATATTTGTGGATAAAACTTATATTTTGGTTTACATATACAACTTTGACCATCAAGTCTGTAAATCAATCAAATCATTCCTAGTGAGTGTAATGAAAAAAAAACCTAGTAGAAACAGCATAAAAATGAGTCTTATGGATTAGAGGAAGTAGCACAGATTCCAAACAGATAAGACTGTCAAGATAAGTTTATTTTAAGAATCCTTTCCCTTTCGGCCCTTGCGCGCTTGGGAACAAGGTCGTGAAAGAAGGACTTGGTGTGGAACCGCCATTTCCTCCGCCTTCAGTCTCTGCGCCTTTCGCAGAGCTTTCAACAGCGCCATGTTGGCACAGAGCATCCAGAGGTTCACAACCTCTGTCGTCCGTAGGAGCCACTATGAAGAGGGCCCCGGAAAAAATTTGCCATTTTCGGTGGAAAATAAGTGGCGGTTACTAGCTATGATGACTTTGTACCTTGGATCTGGATTTGCTGCACCTTTCTTTATAGTAAGACACCAACTGCTTAAGAAGTAAAGATGTTTTAATTCATCCGTTTAACAGATAATGAAGAGCATTTTAAGAGGTGCAATCTCTTTGAAAAATGGATCAAACTCCTGAACTCATAGCATACTAGATATGTTTGTAAATAAACTTAAGATATGGAAAAAAAAAAAAAAGAATCCTTTAATCTATGCCCATGTGGATGCTCCTCCATCCTTTTGGTTACTGTTTCCTAACACAATCAATAATCTCAAGATAACAACTTGCCAAACCATAACTAACTCCTTCAATGCAGGCAATGACAAATGTGTCAATGGCAAGGTGAATAACTTAATCAAAAGAGTAGTTAGATGTTTGTTGGTATCAGTCATTAGGTACTTCAAATATTCAACAACAAATTTAAGTCCTGTAGGCCTTTAAAATATGAAACCAATAAGTACTCTATGATGACTACTTATTAATTCCATTTTGTTAGGATATTAATTCATGATTTAAGATATCAATTCAAAATATACAATTCTACAGAAAGCATAACATTAAAGTGGAAGCTACCTTTTTATATACAGTCACAGAAATTTAAGCTTGTTTTTGCATTCTAAAACTTTTATATAAATTTCTCAGAGTTCAATGTCTTTAAAGTTCACTTTTCCTGCCAGTAATTAAGGTCTAGCAAGCTTTACGTTTGCATGTCTAAAAAATTTAACATATCCACATACAATGCAACAAAAAAAATGTTCACTCATATTTCACATAGACATCTTAATACCTACCTGTCCTTCTCTTGAAAATTTAAAGGGTGGTTTGTGTTTAATAACACTTGTTGCAAGCCTTAGGAGTCCTGTAAGCCCATCATCCTCTATATTACCATCCTGATGATCAAGGATTTCCCTACTACAAAAAAAAAAAGGAAAAAAAAACAAAAAAACACAAGACAGTTCACGTAATTATGTCTTTCACCTGTCCTCAACAACACAAATGTCAATTTCACATCAAATTTTACCTTCGAATACAGTCAGCCAAATGTCTTGTCAAAGCATCTAAGTCGAGAAGTGTGGTCTTCACATAAAAGGAAAATACAAATTCAAATACAGATTTATGTTTAGTAGTACACAAATTATTAAAACAAAAAAATCATTTCCTTGTAGGTAACAATAATTCTCCCAAATTCATTAAATTATAAACTTAATACACCAACACTTTACTTATACATGATGTCAATTAATAAAATTATAGGTTTAAACTCACCATTAATTATCCTACAAAGAAGTATCAATGGAATGTTGGTAATAAATTGTGATAGTCATAATCTATTAACAAGACACTAGTGTTTGTTGTTTTATTTTTTTGACAACTTTATTGAGATGTAATTCACATACAATTCACGCAGCGAGGTCTGTTTTTTATATCATTTTTAAGCTAGGCTTTAACAATAAACTAAACTCTGTAGTTAATTTAAAAAAGCTTTAATTCTCACTATAACTGAGCAACAACATTAAAACAGATTTCGCAAAATAGAACTAAATTTAAGAGTGCTCTCAAAGAAATTCAAATCTTTTTTTTTTTTTTTTTTTTTTGTGAGACAGAGTCTCGCTTTGTTGCCCTGGCTAGAGTGAGTGCCGTGGCGTCAGCCTAGCTCACAGCAACCTCAAACTCCTGGGCTCAAGCGATCCTTCTGCCTCAGCCTCCCGAGTAGCTGGGACTACAGGCATGCATCACCATGCCCGGCTAATTTTTTCTATATATATATATATTTTTAGTTGTCCAGATAATTTCTTTCTATTTTTTGGTAGAGACGGGGTCTCACTCTTGCTCAGGCTGGTCTAGAATCCTGACCTTGAGCGATCCACCCGCCTCGGCCTCCCAGAGTGCTAGGATTACAGGCGTGAGCCACCGCACCCGGCCTGAAATTCAAATCTTTAAGAAGGAAAATTACTTTGGCAAGCAATAAAGACTAGATTCCTACTTCAGCTTAAATGGGCAAACCCAAGTTTAAAAAAAAATGCTTATCTGGTATCAATACTTTAATCAATAATAATTAAAAATCAAAACTTGCTCATTACTAATTTTTATAATTCTGAAATGAAAAGTAGAAGATTTAAAGACTTTAGATGTAAACTAAAAAGTAGGAATTACAAACACTACAGGACTTTTAAATGTAAAGTGTGTATGTTGCACTTTTCATTTAAATACATGAAAAAAACTAAGAAAAAATGTTTCCTAAATATTTAAATGGATATGTTTCTTCATATGTTTCTCATTTCTTCTTCTTTTTATTGAGACAGAGTCTTGCTCTGTCGCCTGGGCTAGAGTGCAGTGGTGTCATGATAGCTCACTGCAACCTCCAATTCCTGGGCTCATGTGATCCTCCTGCCTCAGCCTCCTGAGAAGCTGGCACTACAGGTATGCACCACCATGCCCAGCTAATTTCTAAATTTCTGTAGAGACAGGGTGTCCCTATGTTGGCCAGGCTAGTCTCAAACTCCTGGCCTCAAGGGAGCCTTCCACCTTGGCCTCCCAAAGTGTTAGGGTTATAGGCATTAGCCACCATGCCTGACCTTTCTTCTAACAACTTAGATGCATTTTAACATATTAAATTTATATGAGGCCAGGAGCAATGGCGCATGCCTGTAATATCCTAGCACTTTGAGAGGCCGAGGCGGGAGGACTGCTTGAGCTAAGGAGTTTGAGACCAGCCTGAGAAAGAGCAAAACCCCATCTCTACTAAAAATAGAAAAATTAGCTGGGCATTGTGGCACATGCCTGCCTGTTGTCTCAGCTACTCATGAGGCTGAGGCAGGAGGACTGCTTGAGCCCAGGAGTTTGAGGTTGCAGTGAGCTATGACGATGCCACTGTACTCTAGCCAGGGTGACAGAGTGAGACTGATCTAAAAAAAAAAAAAAAAATTATATGAAGTGAAAAAAACAAAAGTCTTTATGTGGCAAGTTTTTCTTTGAAATTTACTTGTTTTAAACATTCTTTGTTTGGATGGAAATGTCCTTTCAGTCTAGTTAAAAAAAATTAGTAGATCAGCAAAAACCAACTATGTTTCTTTAGCTTAACATAACTTCTATTTGAACTGTAACTTTATTTTACATATTCAGGACTCCAAATCCACATGCTATTATAGAGAGGTATATATTTAAATTTAAAATCTAAATGTTACTCTCCAAGTAAGATTTTACTTCCACTATCTTATTCAGAATAGACAAGAAACTACTTATAGGCACCAGATGAAGACATTTCAACTAAGGTCAAAGTAAAAACAAGACAGAAATTAGAAAAGGACAAAAAAATACAGATTAATTAGAAAAATTTATGGTAGCACCAACAAGTTACAGATTAATAAACATGCCCTTAATAACACCAATAAAGTCATGAAAATATATGTGTATAATTCAAATTTATTAGCAATATATAATTTTCTGAACATACCTGACTAGCATCCTTTATATGTATGTTGTCAACTAATTTGCACAACAACCAAAAATACTCTTTACAACCAGGTTTTAACATTGGTTCTTCCTCATAATCATCTATCTGTTAAAAAAATTTCATACTTTGTAAAAAACATTTTAAAAATAACTTAAAATTATAATACACTTAAGAAATTATAGGCTTTAGGAAATAATTTATATTTATGATATAAATCTCTATATAAACTAAACAGTATTCAAAAATCTAACAAAAAAGTAGAGAATACACTCCTAGTTTCTGTACAATCAGAACAACTGAGAACATAAATGACTAACATGAGAACTCTCAGGAAAACAGTCACAAACTATACTTGGAAAAAATATAAATGAAGAGGAAAATAATGTAAATTCTACAATGCATCAAATTTCTGGGATTAGTAAAATTTTTTTATTAATGGGCTCTGAATTTATTACGTTGTAGAAGCCTTTTATAAGGCTAGTACATACACTGGGGCAGGAAAGAAAACTAAAAATTCAGAATATCATAAGAACAAAAAAAATCTATGTGACTAAATGGAGAAGGGAGCTACATTTACGATGTTTCAATCATACAACTTAATACAAGGCCCAGAATCTAGCAAGAAAAAATGCTATTTCCAAAACAGAATACCCATGAGAGAGCCCCCAGGGGTGAAATCAAAACACAGATTCTTCTTCCTAGTTGTAACAAGCATACAATGTTTCACAATGCTATCACTTTAAGAACTGTATAACTACTCCCTTTTTGGTAAAAATTGCAGACAGTAACCAAGTACTAAAAATTACTTGCAAGGATATAATACAATGGTAAACTTGAGGCAAAGGAAATTACAGAAATAGAAACTATCTCTAAATACAGTAAAATCTTACTCTGATAGGTTTGAGTGCTTGAGCATCAGGAAGAAATTTCAACAATGTTGAGGCAGCCAATAGCAGAAAAGAACGATTGATTGAGTCTCCTCCATCTAGCCCTGACAGAGATAACTTATAGAGACCATTGCAAGATTCATGACGAACTGCAGTCTAAAGGAAAAAGCAAGTTCCAAAGTCAGTTTGAGTTAGTATTAAAAAGATAATGTTAATATGTTGGCAGAAATAACATTAGGTAACTTAATATTTTAAATACAATGTTCTGATTACATGCATGTAAATAACATGATCAAAAAAGTACTCCAAAATATACAGTAATATATAAATACAGTATTTTAGAAATTCATATGTATTTTCATATGTATGTCCATAAAAGCAAACAAAACCAAATAAGCAGACCAATAGACAAATACAAAAAAGAACTGAGGGGAGGATATTCATAATTGTTTAAGTTATTTACATGATCAGTAACAGGATAAAGTATTTTCAGAACTATAAGTAACTTAGAAAGTACTTAAATCGAACATTTTATAGATGGTAGGGGAACTGCCCAAATGTCAAAATGGTTACCTGGGACAGAGCTAGAACATGAACACATATGGCATTCAATCCAAAGCTTAGCATTAGACAATGCTAATTTAAAAAATAAGTAACTTTGTGGCTAAGTACTAAGTATGTGTTTCTACTCTTCAGTTAAAAATATAACATGGGCAATATCAAGATATGGCTAATAAAAATGATACTGACCTCAGTGTCAAAATGGGAAGCAAAATATATCTTATTTATTTTTAGTCTCTCTTGCCTCTACTTCTATTTAAATAGAAAAAGCAACAGAACATTTCTAAAACATAAATTACCAAAATAAATTCTCAAGCAACTTCCCATTCCCTGCAAAAAAAAAAACATTAAAAAAAATCCAAAACAAAACCATCACTCTATAAAACAAACATTTCAGGGAAAAATCCATATATAAGTGCTATGGAACATATAACATTTACAGTTCTTAACTGTACATACTTCAAAACACTCTAAACCTTAAAAGATTAAATAATGTCATACATTTATGGAATCATACACATTTGTTTTTATTTGCTTTTTAAAAAATTATCAGTGTTAACAATATGAAAACATAAAGAGTAACAGTACTAATCTTCAATGTTTATCTTACCTCAGGAATAAGGAGGGTCAATTTCTTCAGCCAATCTTGTAAATGATCACTATCAGCAAGGCTAGATTTCACTAAAGAACAGCAATGAGCCCAACTCACCAAAAGCCACATTGAATAATGTGAAACTAAAGAAAAACCAGAAAATAGTATGACTATAAAAGGTTTGGACTAAAAAGAAAACACAATGATCGTTATTAAAGATAAAATATATCAATATATCTATTATTCAAATCTTTATTTATTAAAAGTTAACTTTGTAGAACCCTTACCTTCATGTCTAGACCTGTGATCGGACTGAGCTTTCAAAACTCTGTAAAGTAAAAACACACCACCACCACTAAATTGAGAAATAGATTAAAATAATTCAACTTAATATCACATATCCTTTAAAGTTTATAACTTCCTTCTTAAAAAAGATTAAATTTTAAGAGAGCTACATATTTCATATTCATTTGTTCCATAGACTTTATCATTTACTTGAAGAATCACTGGCAATTCAAATGCAATGAAATAAAGAGTAGAATTATGGTTACCAAAGGCTGAGAAGGAGGGAGGGAATGAACAGTTGTTGGTTAAAGGGTACAATGTTTCAGGTAGACAGAAGGAATACATTTTGAGATCTACTGCACAGCAGGATGACTATAGCCAATAAAAATGTCTTGTATAGGCTGGGCATAGTGGCTCACGCCTGTAATCCTAGCACTCTGGGAGGCCGAGACAGGCGGATCATTTGAGCTCAGGAGTTCGAGACCAGCCTGAGAAGAGCGAGACTCCGTCTCTACTAAAAAAATAGAAACAAATTAGCTGGACAACTAAAAATACATACAGAAAAATTAGCCGGGCATGGTGGCGCATGCCCGTAGTCCCAGCTACTCGGGAGGATGAGGCAGTAGGATCCCTTGAGCCCCGGAGTTTGATGTTGCTGTGAGCTGACGCCATGGCACTCTAGCCAGGGCAACAGAGTGACACTTTGTCTCAAAAAAAAAAAAAAAAAAAAAGGAAAAAAAAGAAATGTCTTGTACATTTCAAAATAAAACAAAGCTCCCCCACCCCAAAAAGAATGACAGATAAAATCTTATTTTAGTAAAAACTAAATGACTTTAGATTTAATAACAAAATCTGAGTGAATACAACACTGACTGAAACATGTAAACCCTCAAAAGGGCTTATGATTCTGTTACTAAAGAGATGTGTATCACTAAGAAATAGGTTATAATGGTTTGGAGTCTAAGCTTAAGACTCTTAATCATAAACTGACATAAAATGCCCTTCCTTCTGTATTTATAATGTCAATTTCTATCAGGAATGGTTAAAAGCAAATTATTAGAAAGTAGAGAAAACTGAATAGTTATTATTTTATTACTATTTTTCATCATGATACTTTTAATAACATTAATAGAAAATATACTACCCAAATTTAAAGAAAAATAAATATTAAAACTTTTCTTTTTAACAAAACCAATAAATAGGTACTATTTTCCCTTACAAATAAACCCTGTTTTTAAAAAAAAGCAATCTGGCCTCCCCAACTTTATAAAAATTAACAAAACATCTCTTAAAATCTCTAGAAGTAATTCATCAATTTTCCTGATATAAAGTTAATAAGATTAAAACTTAACAATCAAGTATTTGATTGTACTTCACTTTTAGTTTTTATTGTTTTGGTACAATATATTTAACTTTACTCCCCTACCCATTTCCCTACCTTTTACATTTGCAGCAATAGAAGATTTTTCACAACACAAGCAAAAATTTCACTCTAGCTGCCTTGATACCGACCTCCTAGCACTGTATGAACTGAAGGTGAAGGCCTATGGGAAGATTATGGCACAGAAAAAGGAGCAAAGAAAACACTAGGGGAATCGAGAAGGGCAACCTAATATTGCAAAGACTGTAATGAGCTCTGTAAGAATAGAACTGGTTAAGCTCTTTTAAAGGTTTTTACATTAGCTTTATAAATCATTTGAGTACAATGGCAAAGTTCAGCTCAATATAAACACCTATGGAATATTTAGAAATTAATTTCACATAGTCTAACATACTATATGTGACTGTGTAAGGCATACAAAGTCCCCATGTATTAATCAGCAATTACCTTACCTGAATTTCTATATTATTAAATTTTTCTATATTATTTAAACCAATGTAGTCCAAATAAATGGGACCATATTACATGTTTAAAGGATATTTTTACACACATATCGTTAGCTCTGACCACTGAGAGCCCAGAAGCAATGACACACCAATAACAATGGATACACCAAGCTCCCACCCTTCGGAGGTTTCCCACCATAAGGAACTTAAAGGGACTTAAAGAAATGAACTGATTTTCAGGACTAAGGCAGGGAAGCTACAAGATGAGCTAAGAAGACATGTTAGTGACATTAAAATAAAAAAAGATCCCCCCCACCTCATCTCACCCTAAATAATAGGCTATGCCAAAGAATGCACAAACAAGCAAGCTTGAAGAGGTTTCTATCAGCCAACTGTGGTACAATTTGAGCAAAGTAAATATACTAAATGAAAAAAAAAAAAAAAGAAAAGAAAATCCATGAATCCAAATTAACATTAAATAAAAAAGAGGAAAAGAAAACTCTTTCTCACAATAGAATGTCAATAAATAAAAATAAAATAGTAAGAGTTAGAAAAATCAGTTGTAAACATATTAATATTTAAATGTAATCAATGAAATCATCAGTGAGAGCTAAAACCAATGAATGAAAGTTTTATGAAGAGCAGAAAATTTATACAGTTGCAAAATATCTTCCCACAGGTTGCTTACTAATTAACAAAGGAAAAATAAAAAATTTTATATGAGAGAAACCTAGAGGAAAACAGATTAACTGATCAAAATTAACATCACCAATAATGGGACTGACATCACCGGAATACACTGGGAAGGACAGAACATTTCTTATGGAGTACTCTTGCTAGAAATGTGTAATTTGAATCTAATCATGAGGAACAATCAGGAAAACCCAACTGAAAAGTGCTCTATAAAAAAAACAAAACAAAACGGCCTATGCTACTCAAAAATGTCAATACCATAAGAAAAAGGCAAGAAAGTATCTCTGATTAACAACTAAATGCAACACATGATCCTGGGCCAGGAAAAATATTGTTATAAAGAATATCAATGGGATAATTTGAATATGGACTATATATAATATGTCAATGTTAAATTTTGTAAATTTGAAAATTTTACTCTAGTTATTAAGAAAATGCCCCTGGTCTTAGGAGATACACATCAAAGTATTTACGGGTAAAAAGTCATGATGTCTGCAACTTAGTCTCACAAGATTCAGGAAAACACATAAACAAAGAGAAAGCACATGCTCATAAATACCCAATAAATTTTAGCAAAAAGTTAATATATGTAACTCTGGGTGAAAGGTATGAGAGATTATTATAATATCCTAATAATTTTTTTGCTAAAGTTAAAATTTTTCAAAATGAAGTTGAGAAGCACTATTCTTACTATATACACATACATATATAAAATATATAAAAAAATGCATACCTAGGAGCCAGATTATCATACGTATAAGCAACAGACATAAGTCGTTGAATCAAACTGGTTCCTTGGACAAGAACAAGAAATACCTTCAAAACAAAAAACATTTTTTAAAAAACCTTTAAATATAGCACAACAAAAACTACTTTTAATTCAAGATTCCAATTATTCTGATTTTTATCTATGACAAGATAATGTCCTAAGAATTATTTGAAAATACTATAAAAACACCAAACATTAGAAAACCAGAATTTAGTAACCACACTTAAGATCAGCAACTTAAAAATATATACTAAAACTTTAGAGAAGTAAAAATATTCAGAAATAGAGGCAAAAATGTTCTTTGCATTTCATCCATAGATTCTTGCAAGTCACTGAACTGGGTGACAAAAATATTACACATTACACATATCAGTGGTTTTTTGGGGGGTGGGTGAAGAACTAACATTCTTTTACTTTTGAAATAAGTATATTAAAAAAAAAAATGACGCAGTAGCAGGTTTCTCAATCATCCTGAAATAAATATAAAAAAGCAATATAATATACCATGAGTAAAGAGCATGGATTCTAGATTCTAAATCCTGAGGTTCAACATTTAGTTTCAAGCTGCATGATCCTAATAAATATTTAATTTATAAGTTCTAGTTCTTTATCCATAGACTGGGATAAAAATAATTCACTAATTTAATAAGGAATTAGTGAATCCCTTCTGCAGGCTAGAACCCATTTTGTGTATATACTTAAGGCACTGTTCCTGACTTGGAGTAAACAGCCATCACTGTAACACAAGTATACACAATGTGCCAAACAAGCAAAAGAAGGGAACGAAACCTGTCCCTGGCAGAATGGAGAAAGCTTCCAAAAAAGCTGATGTTTAGGCTGGAATCTGAAAGCAACTTTCTAAAATGCTATTAAGGAGACCAAATGAAATAATGCATGACAGTAAATTCTTAAATAAATTAGAGCTCTTCCTTACTATCTACAGTGTATCAAAATTAGATGACTTTTTCTCCAGAACTAATCCAACAAAAAATTTTATTTCCAAATATCTCAAATGTACTTATAAACTATAATTATTCTGGTAAATAAACTCATGCAAAGAATATATAGTATGGACTCTCTCTAAACTATAAAAACATAACATGGGCATGTACACAGAAGCTTTGAAAAGATAAACACAAAAATAATGGCTGTCATCTATGACTAGGGGAAAGGTTCATTTGTATATTCTGAATTATTTTCAATACATGTAGATGCATGTATTTCTAAACACAAACTCCATAAATGTACATACATGTTTTATATATATACTTATGTATATGTATACTATTAAAATCTCAAAAGGAAATCACTAATAAAGGTCAATAAGCATTGAAACTATTTAGTGAGTTGATGGAAAGAATCACAACCAATTAGAACATTTATACTATAACTTGGAAAGTTTATTCTGGAAAAAAACATAATAACATAGCAATGTAGCTTACTAAAGTAGAAGTTCACAATATACAATACTGTAAGACACTTTCAGATTGCATTGTACTTCCCATGTCTTTAATTTTATTACATGTAAATGATCTATAACATTGGCAGAGATCACTTTTTCCAGTTAACTCTCAAAATTCCAAAAAGACTTTTATGATGATCCACTTCCACTTAATGAATAGTAAATTTATTTTCTCTTCCTTATGATTTTCTTAATAATATTTTCTTTCCTATAACTTACTTTATTATAATAATAGAGTACATAATACATGTAAATATGTGTTAATCAACTTTTATGTTATCAGTAAGGTCAACAATAGGCTATTAGTAGTTAAGTTTTGGGGGAGTCAAAAGTTATATGTAGATTTTCAAATGTGTGAAGGGTCAGCATCCCTAGCCCCTGTGTTATTCAAGGGTCAACTGTATTTTCTTTCAGCTCTGAATTCACCCATTTATATGCTTGTTCTACGATGGCAGGGTTAGTACATCACAAAACAAATTCCTCCTTTGCCAGCTGGCTTCCTACTAGGTTCAGCCAACCCAGGAAACTAGAGAGACTATTTCCTCGCTTTTTCCGTCAGCATTATTCTAGAAGTATATTACCCAGAAGAGGCAGTTGCTTTTAGCCTTCAGGTTTTTTTGGCACTCCTAGAACCAGCTTTATCAGGTAGGTTCTGACAATCTCACAGCAGCTGAGCAGAACCCCTTTCTCAGAAGCCTAAACCTCAGTTCAACAGGATCCCTCCCGCAGGCATCTAGGTCCTGATTAACCCCAACCACTTCTCTACGTTCCTCAAGATCTAGGAGTGATAAATGGTTCCTTGTCTGGATTACTTCACCATTTCCTTTTTGCTTCTTCAGCACTCCAACATGTATGTATAAAATCAATTCCCTATTTTAAATTTCCTATGTTGAAATATCTACTATGGTTTCTGCTTTCCTGAATGAACCCTCATATGCTCAGTATATAAATCACTGAGTCCAAATATTAAATCCAATCTTACAGTTAATTGATACTGAAATGTCAAATAATTCATTCCTGCATTTTGGATGATGAATTAAAAAGCAATATTGCTTCATAATCACTGCTGCTTTAAAACAATGGCATCACCTCAGCTGTTAGGTGAAATCACAGTAACCTAGGATGACATTTTTTATGCATTAGTGTACTTCTTCACTTTGTAAAAACAAAAACACACAAGTGCTCTTAAAACCTAAATGGAATTCATCACTGTTAATATCTGTACTTTACCTCAGTTAATCGTGGTATATGAAGACCCTTGGCATGATCACCAGCAGCCTTCCTTGATTTGCCAGGCCAGGTTCTTTTCCTATGGCTTTCTGCTATACCAGACCAGGCAAAGACATCATGATAAGCTAAATCCAAATCAGCTGGATCTACTGCAAACTGGCATATTAACTTCAGCAAGCAAGCAAGACAGTCTAGCTGCCACTGTAAATGAAAAGAAAATGTCATTTCTCTATTTTCATTAACTTAGTATGGCCACTATACAATGTTGAAATTAAAAGACCAGAAAATGAAAATATTATAGCTGGTACTTAATCTGTGTGCTATAAAAATTTTGCTGCCCAAATATTGTGGTAACAATCCAATCCTACAAAAGGGAAAAAAAAATATATAGACACTAAGAGGGCATATTTAGGCCGGGCGTGGTGGCTCACACCTGTAATCCTAGCACTCTGGGAGGCCGAGACGGGCAGATTGTTTGAGCTCAGGAGTTCGAGACCAGCCTGAGCAAGAGCGAGACCCCGTCTCTACGAACAAAATAGAAAGAAATTATCTGGACAACTAAAAATATATAGAAAAAATTAGCCGGGCATGGTGGAGCATGCCTCTGGTCATAGCTACTCGGGAGGCTGAGGCAGAAGGATTGCTTGAGCCCAGGAGTGTGAGGTTGCTGTGAGCTAGGCTGACGCCACGGCACTCACTCTAGCCCGGGCAGAAGAGTGAGACTCTGTCTTAAAAAAAAAAAAGAGGGTATATTCAATGAAATGGAAATGACTCTTTCATTTCTTTTATGAAAGCATCATAAAAATATATGTAATACACAGTTATGAGATTTTTGAAAAAATATACTGCTCAGAATGTATAATTTTAAAAAATTATTAAAATGCTTACAAGGATATAATTTACTCACCAATAAAATGAATTGAGAGACAAAGTATATTATATGCTGTTTCTCCACACAAGTGGCACATACTCTTAACATTTTGGGACCAAAACAATTCTTAGTAATTCTAGAAAATAATTCAACCAAAAATCTTGCACTTTCCATACACACATTTAAAATAAAAAATATTTCTTCAGTAAAATATTGTGTTTGGAATGTATGAAAAATGAAATTTATAGCTGACTTCAAGCTCAATTTAAAAAGCTTAAAACACTTTCTTTAAACAGATTAAGTATCACTTATGTACAAAATGAGAGTTTCAGAGCTTTTGTTTCAATAGTTCTTGGCCTCCTGCTCTCCCAAGTCCACTGCCAACTTGTACACCTTTACCAATATACCAGGAAAACAGTGTTCCTCCCTCAACAGTAGCAATACCATATTACTGAATTTCAAGAAAGGAACCAAGATAATTCAGAGAGGAAAGAAAAGTCTTTTGAATAAACTGCGTTAGAAAAACTGGATAGCCATATGAAGAGCAAAAACTAAACCTCAATATTCATTACATATACAAAAGTTAACTCAATGCCTTATAGACCTAAAATGTAAGAAAAGTGAAGTATAAAACTCACAGGAAAAAACACAGGAGAAAATCTTTGTGAACTTGGAACAAAGATTTCTCAGACTGGATACAAATTTCATTAAAATTAAAAACTTCTCCCCGAAAAGACACTGGCAATATAATGGGAAAGTAAGCCACAGGTTGTGCAAACACTTCCCATATATAAATCTGATAAAAGATTAGTCCAAATTGTTTAAGAGAAAAAAAAAGTCTCCCAACTCTACTAACAACAACAACAACAAAAAAAAGGCGAGAGATATGAATAGACACTTCACAAAAGAAGATAAACACATGGTTAATAAGCACATGAAATAATGCTAAACATCATTAGTCTAGGGGAAGAACAATGCAAAAATACCATGAGATAACACTACTACACTCACTAGAATGGCTCGATTTTTAAAAACTTGACTATACTGACTACTGAAAGGATGTGGAGTAAATGAAATTCTCATGTTCTGCATGGTACAACTGCTTTGGAAAACAGTTGGCAGCTTTTTATAAAGTTAATCTTACATTTACCGTACCATGTAGCAATTTCATTACCTAATATTTGCCGAACAGAAACAAAAACATATGTACACAAAAAGACTTGTATGTAAACGTTTATAGAAGCTTTATTTATAACAGCCCTTAAACTGGAAACTCAAATATCCATCAATAAGTGAAGGGACACATAAGTTGTGGTACATCTATACAAAGAATATACTATTCGGCAATAAAAACTAACAAACTATCGATATACATTTATAAATCTCAAAATGCATTCCAAGTAAAAGAAGCCAGATACAGAAAGAGTACATACTGTACTGGTCCAACCATATGAAATTCTATAAAATAAAAATCAAAGCTATAGTAACAGAAAGCAAATCAGCAGTTGCCTAGGGCTGGGGAAGAGGAGATACTAACTGCAAAATCACAGGATGGAACATCTAGGGTAATGGAAATGTTCTACATATTGATTATGTTGAAGAGTTACATAAACATTTTTCAAAATTTGAACTCTACCTTTAAAATGAGTGCATTTACTGCGTGAAAAGTATACTGCAACCTCATATCACATATAAAAATTAACTTAAAATGATCAAAGACCTAAATGAAAGCTAAAACTAAAAACTCTTAGAACAGTTATCAATCTTCATGACCTTGGATTAGGAAATGGTTTCTTAAATATGACACCAGAAGTACAAAAACAAAGGAAAATAAAGATATTGGACTTCATCGAAATTAGGAATTTTGTACATCACAGCATACTTCTGAAGAAAGGGAAAAGACAATCTATATAATGGGAGAAAATATTTGTAAATCACATGCCTAGTAAGGAATTAGTATCCAAAATATGTAAGGTACTCTTATAACCCAACAATAAAAAGACAACCCAATTAAAAATGGGCAACGGATGTGAATTGATTTCTCCAAAGAAGATATACAAGTGGCCAATAAGCACATGAAAAGATGTTTAAACTTATTAGTCATTAGGGAAATGCAAATCAAAACCACAATTAGATACTACTTTGCACCCACTAGGATGGCTAAAACCAAAAAGACAGACAATAACAAATCTTAGCAAGGATGTGGAGAAACTGGAACCCTCACACATTACTAGTAGGAACTTAAACTGGTGCAGCGGCTTTGCAAAACTGTTCAGTAGTTCCTCAAAAGGTTAAACCATAGAGCCCAGCAATTGCACTCCTAGGTATATACCCAAGACATGACTGTTTATAGCAACATTACTGATTATAGCCCTGAGGTGGAAATGATGCAAGTGTTCATCAACTGATCCATTTCCCCTCCTTGGATTCAGCTGTGACTGTGTAGACTTTTCACCAAAGAAGAAATATTAATACATATATATGCTTATGAATGGTCAATAAAGCACATCTGAAAAAATGCTCAAGATCATCAGCATTAGGAAAATGCAAATTTTAGAAATCACAATGAGATACTACTTAGATATTGGTGAGGTATACCACTCCCAGGTATATGCCCAAAAGAACTGAAAACTTACATCTACACAAAACCTTGTAACAAATGTTCACAACAGCCAAAAAGTGGAAACGATACAAATGCCTTTCAATTGGTGAATGAACAAAATGTGGTATGATATATTCATACAAAGGAATGAATTACCAATACATGCTACTTACAATGATAAATCTTGAAAACATTGTGCTAAGTGAAAGATGCCAGTCACAAAGAACCACATATTACAGGTTCCATTTATATTAAATGTCTAGAACAGGCAAATCCAGAGATTGAAAGTAGGTAAGAATGGTGGCTGCCTAGGGCTAAGGTATTTGGGGGGAAATGAGAAGTGACTGCTAATGGGTATGAGGTTTGTATCTGAGGTGATAAAATTATTCTGGAATTAGATGGTGTTAATGGTTGCACAACTTTGTGAATATACAAAAAAAACAATGAACTGTATATTTTAAAAGGGTAAATGTATTGCATATGAATTATGTCTCAAAAAATTTTACTTAAAAAGTGTTCCTCAACTAAGTTCATTTTAAAAGAAAAAAATAAAGTTAGGCACTCTAGCCCAGGCAAGAGAGTGAGACTCTGTCATTCATTCATTCATAAATAAATAAATAAAGTTGGTTAAGAAACCAGAACAATCCTGAACTTACAGAAAAATATATTAGAAATAGGGGATATCAGTTGACTTGACAGCAATCTGTGTCTTTCTTAGGCAAGCTTTGTATCTCTGGAACTGTAAGGCTACAATGTGTCACATATGGCAGTAAAATGTTCTTACTAGTAATGTTTCATGGAAGTATCCATAATGTCAAAGGAAACAAAGAGAAAACCATTAGCACATGATACCATGTAAACTTTATTGACGACTTAGAGCAGTTTATAAACAAAATTCCTACAGATTACACATAACTACTTGTTAAAAATTTTCGTAAATTCTCCCCCTCTGCCAAAGAACTGAAAGGCACCTCTTCATTCTGAGATACTAACAGGGCAACAAAGACTAACAGTAAAATGCAACAAACAGAAATTTGAAATATGAGACACAGAACTATGATAATTAATTATTGTGGTAGAGGAGGATATTCTAAAAAGGGAAATATCGATAGTAAAATATGTTAAATCAAAATTCAAAAAGTAATATTGAAACCAGTGGTTGGTAAGTGTTAAACATGACAGATTGTAATGTTTTCTAGATGTTTGGACATAGCAGGATTTGATATCCAGTCATTATACCTGACTCCTAGTTTCCAGGGTAATTCTAAAAAACAAGTATTAAGAAACTAATAATTGAACTGTTTGTTAAAGCTAATCTGTTTTGTTGCAAGTCAGGAAATGGAATGTCCTTTACATTTAGTTCAAAACTGGACTGTGCAGTTTTGTGTACCATTATAAAGTTTTTAATATTCTATAAGCAATTTCATTTTCCTAATATTACAGAGCTGTGCTTCTTCAAATTCATAGCGGTAAAGTACCATTTAAATTTTTTCCCATTTTGTTTAGAACCAATACCTTTGTAAAATACTGTAAAAAAAAAAAAATACTGCAGCAATGTCTAAATGCTGTAAAAATTTCTAAAGGCTTACTATCGATTTCTGTATCTCACTGCAGAACAGTCAAAATAGTCTAGAAACACATTTTTGAGTATTACTACCATAAAGGAAGAAATGAGAAAAACAAAATAAAGCAACAAAAAAGAAAGTTTCCAAAAAACCTAAGGTGTAAACCAATTTTTTAAAAAAGCAAGTGATCTTTAATACTATATAAACATTA
>NW_012138080.1:3767648-3768861 GCF_000956105.1 Propithecus coquereli
GGCATGGTGGCACATGCCTGTAGTCCCAGCTACTCGGGAGGCTGAGGCAGTGGGATCACTTGAGCCCAAGAGTTTGAGGTTGTTGTGAACTGAAGCTGAAGCCACGGCACTCTAGCCCAGGCGACAGAGTGAGACTCTGTCTCAAAAAAAAAAAAAAAAAAAAGAAAGAGAAGCACCCCCGAGTAAAAATTCTCGTTTCTTTTAGAAAAGGGCACTGAGAGCTCCTCAATAAAATATAATTCATTCCTTTAAAAAAAATTGAAAAAAAAATAAGACTGAACTCTGAACTCTGTGTAACAAAGGATCTGAAGGAAGAAAAAAATCTTCAAGTGAGCATGACTATGTTCTGCTATGACTGAAAGGCCCATGCGACATACACAGCAAAAGTCCTTTGTTTTTACTTTTTTTGTAACCCTCATCAGGGACAAATCAGTCTGTTCAAAGCATCCCTACATCAACTATAGTATACCTGCTACAAACTAGATTTAATAAAATATCTGCTAAACCAATATAATGCTTTCCCTGTGGTTTAGAGCCATCACTCAGACTAATACAATGGCCTATGAACTGGTCCTCTTACCTTTGATCTTTGTTTTCTCTAATACATCCTCCAAGCTAACAGCTAAACACCTAATGCTTTTCTTATCAGTAGATGGACTCAATTTAAACAACTCCCCCTTTACAAAAACCTGCAAATTTTTGTCCTTCCCCCATATTCCTGTAATACACAGCACAGAACACTAGCACACTCCTGGAGCACTAGGTAATTCCATTATCTTTCTGTCGTTTAAACTGCCTATACAGTCCTCACACGAATCAAAAGGTCTGTAAATATTTGTGGCATGAAATAAAAGTGAGGAAAAAGAGGGTCATGGGCACCTATTATTGATTATTCTGCTTGAACAAAATGGAAATTTCCTGAGAATTTAAGAATGTGGCACAAAAGAAACTAGGGTATGAGGAACATAGCAGCCTCCACTGCATACATGATCAAACACATTATGGCAACATGGGAAGAAGTTACCCAACATTCTTGGGGAAGAAAGAAAAGAACAGTAGCCAGATATAGGGAAAACTATCAAAGCACCACCATTTTATTTGCCACTCAACCTCAAAATTGTGATTCACCGGATAAGATACACAAATACATGGTAAGATCTTAGGACAATATATGATAAAATGCTTTTAAAGGCTTTTTTTTTTTTTTTTTTTG
>NW_012138080.1:3768911-3772486 GCF_000956105.1 Propithecus coquereli
TATATAATTTATCAACCTAAAGGAAAAATGTTTATGAATTAGGCACAGTACAGAGTAATTAATTTTAGCACTTAAGAATTTTTAATATAATTGACATAAACTCTCATTATATAATTATTTTATCAAATTCTACATTTTTAAATTTATTTCTGCTGTATTATACTCTCCTTTATCAGAATGAAGTAGGTAGCAAAAATTATACTTGCTGATGGAAATGGTTATGTTTCAAAGGGGATATAACTACTGCAATTAGTTGAAACAGTGAATTTTCACTTACCACAGTCCATGATTCCTGTTCTTTAGGCTCTAGAATTCCAGAATTAAAAATTTCTAGTAACTGTTGAAGCCCTCCAGCAGCAACGAACTGTGAGAAATTTTGAGAGTAATTGTAAGAGAAAAACAGCTATATAATGTAAGGATAATCTGCTTGCTGACGGTTTAACTGAATACGTAAAATATATCTTTCATTTAGAAAATTATTTAAATCATTAAGATAACTTCTATACAAAATAACATAAAGCCTACTCTTAAGAATTTATTCTTAAAAAGATTCTTGTAAAAGTTTATAAATATATCTTTATATTCTGTTAGCCATTTAATCCCAGACACTGGGATGTCCTAACAGTATTTCAATGGTGGGGGAAAAAAAAAATCAGTGCTAAACTGATACATACCTTTTAAACTATGTTTTATTTATTTTTTAAACTACACTTTATTTTTAATAGTAAACTAGCTTTAAAACAGTGAAGCATTATGGTACCCACTTCTGGGAAACCAGAGATAAATTATTTTTATCAATACATTGAAAAATATATACAATCGAACCTTGCAACTCCAGGAATTTTTACTATTTTCCACTTGATCCTCACTTGAATCATCTGAATCTGGATAAAGATCACTGTAACTACCCTGTGGGAAAGGCAAAAAAAAAAATGGAGGATGGTGGAGGAAAGAATTATTCTAGAATGAAAAGACAATACATTCTGGGATTTTGCTCCAGAAAGAACAAAAACATTTAATGATAAAAACAGAAATTCAATTACCGTTGATTCTCTCCTTATTCTTCTGTTAGGTTTTCCCAGTGCTTCAATAATTTCCAGAGCATACAATAGCTTGTGGGCACTCTTAATTTTGAGAAGTTCTTTCCAATTAAGTCCATCATTACTCTTAAATTAAAAAAAGAAAAACACAGGTTTCTTTTATCAACTTACTAAGGGAATCCCAAAAAGAAAAACCTTAAGGAAACTGACACCACATTAAAAACTCAAATATTACTACTTCGAAACATATTAAAACATATGAAGACCAATTAAATAATTGGTACTAATGGTATGCTTAGAACACCAATCATTCATTTAAATTTTGTTAAAATATTATAAAACCAACAAAATTAATATACGAAGAGCAGCATGGGAAAAAATTATAACTTGTTAACCTTCACAACGGATGAGGCAATTTATATATTCCCAAAGGGAAAAAAAAACATTGTAGTCTAATTAAATGCATAAACTTTTAAGGATGTTGATCAACTAAATATCTAGTTAATACAGCTACATATTTAAAAATCATATACAAAATACATGAATTTAGAAATATTACTGTTTTCTATTCTTTTTTTTTTTTGAGACAGAGTTATTCACACTTAACATGCATCTTTGAAATGCTATTACTAGAGCTACTCTGAGTCGTCATTCACCATTTTCTAGAGCACATCATCTTCACTTCTAAGCCATATGAGATCAGGACCTCCTGAAATCACATGACAGTGGCCCAAATCCTAGATAACCATTAGCATAACATTAGGTATTTGTTTTTCCATTTATCCTATAGGAGTTCTTTTGGGATCTCCAATAAAGAACTCCTTTATTATGCAGCTTTAAAAACAATCTTTAATTTTAAAGGCTTCACAAAGATATCTAGTACTTAAATGTGTGAGGTGATGCCCCTATGGAAAAATCACCATATATATATTAAATTTGTTTGCCTCATATTTCCCTAATTCTGTCAGTTGACTTGTATAAGCATCCAAAACAAGCACTGATGATGCATGTCATTCCACTGTAGGGTATTTTCTCTAAACATTACTTTTTGTTGCTCAAAACAAAGCAGTATTCAAAACATACCATAATATGGAAAACACAGTATAAAGGCAAATCCCTATTTTCTCAAGATAATTTTAGAAAATATTCTTGTCTTGCACGTAGTCTGTGTTATGTTATTCAACCTAACTAAATAAATGAACATTAAAATGAACTGGCATTGGCACTTTTCACCTATTATATGAGCAAAAAATATATTCAGATTTATTGAGGGTATGAGTTAAGCCATGATCTCATATACTGTCAGTAGGAATATAAACTGGTAACATCCTCCAGGAGAGCAAGATTTTTGTGGGCTCACCTGTTCATCTGAGATATTCTGGAATGCCATCAACATGTTAGGACACGTAGGAAGGAGCATCAGTAGCTCCCAGACACGCCTAGACAAATTTTCTGCATGAAGATGAAGTTCTTCACATCTTAAGCTCTACACAAATAAGAACAACTGCTTTATCAAGATAGATCAGGAAAAAAAAAAAACCTTTACCTTTTTTGCATAAAAAAATATTAATTAAATTTGCTAATATTCTTCAGTCTTATTTTTTTATAAGTGGTAAGTAAAATATGTTACATGGTAAATAAAATTTACTTGAGAAAATTAACAGTTATGTCAAAGCAGTTGATTTTCAACTTCTTATAAACACTTTTCTAGAACAGCTTTCCTCTAAAAGCTGATCACTTTCCTCAGAAAACTTATCAAACAGAAGTGAAAACATCTGTTTCATGAGGCCATCCAAGTAAATATCAGTAAGATTACTATCTATTTCCTCTTTGCAGGTCACTATTCTAAGCACAACAGAGACTTGATGAATTAAATCTTCGACCTTCCATTTGGGAAGAGAGTATACCTATTTCTCTTATTTTGCTAATCCATACCTTATTTTTCAGTCTAAGATGAGCAGAGATTAAGAGGAAAGCAAATAATTTTAAATAACCTACTTTTTTTCCATTATCATTTGTTGAATCTCAACTCAGTAAGGTGCTAAGACAATAGTAAGCTAAATACTGTTTCAGAAAGTATGTAAGAAATAAGCAAGTTTTTTCTTTAAAGTACCACCCTTAGAGGTAAAAACAGCAAAGGCTAAAATTGACAGTTTTGGTATTTTCCAGAGTATTAATGTATTATTATACTACCATTGCTGCTGGCACAGTTATTCTTTTTGGCATAATATAGTTTAAGGGATGCCAAAGGAATATTTTGTAAGCCTACAAAAACTAACTTAGCTCTTTTGGTATAACGTTATAAAGTTAGTATACTTTGAAGACAAGGGAATCTTAGAGAAAGTTTCAAGGTAAACTTGGCCTTTCACAACCCTGATGAAGAAAGAGAAGCAGGCCGGGGGCCGTGGCTCACGCCTGTAATCCGAGCTCTCTGGGAGGCCCAGGGGGGTGGATAGCTCAAGGTCAGGAGTTCGAGACCAGCCTGAGCAAGAGCGAGACCCCGTCTCTACTAAAAATAGAAAGAAATTATCTGGA
>NW_012138080.1:3773837-3793375 GCF_000956105.1 Propithecus coquereli
GCTCAAGCAATCCTTCTGCCTCAGCCTCCTGAGTAGCTGGGACTACAGGCATGCGCCACCATGCCCGGCTAATTTTTTCCATATATTTTTAGCTATCCAGCTAATTTCTTTCTATTTTTAGTAGAGACAGGGTCTCACTCTTGCTCAGGCTGCTCTCGAACTTCTGAGCTCAAACGATCCATCCGCCTCAGCCTCCCAGAGTGCTAGGATTACAGGCGTGAGCCACCGCGCCCGGCCTTAAAGGCATTTTTTATAAAAAGTCCATAGGTTGCAAATGACTCCTTTAGGAGATCTCGTGTACATTCTTGACATTAAATACCATCTTTAGAGTGATAACTCACAAACTTGCTTTTCCAGACCAAAGCTTTTCTCTCAGCTCCAAACTTATATATCCAAATAATTGACATCTCTACTTGATGTCCTTCAGGCATCCATCCTTCTTCATCTCAAATGGAATCCACCCAGTTGCTCAAGCCAAAAACCTAGTGCCATCTCTATGTCTTCCTTCTTCTTGAACCCTCTTCATTCACCACTCCTAAAACCCAATCCACCACCAAGTGGTGTAGTTTCAACCTGCTGTCCACTTAATTTATTTCCACTGCCACCATCCTATTCCAGGGCACTATCAAATCCTTCCTGGATTAGTGCATTAGGTCCTTTATTGCCTTTGTTACTTTTCTAAATCAAACCTATTATGTATAAAACAAAAATAAGAACATGTATATACCTCTCTGTTTAAAATTGTTTAACGCTGTCCACTTTACTTTGAGTAAAATGGAAACAACTCACAATGACCCTTAAGGCTTCCATTATTTCACTCTGCCTACCTTTTCGATTTCATTCCTCATTCTACTCTCCCCACCTCTCCCAACATTCCACTTACTAGCTAAGAATTCCTGTACGTGCCTAACAACTTCTTATATCAAGGGCTTCAGAATCAGATTACTTTATCTAGACAATTCTTCACCCTCTTCATTTAATTGGCTTTTCATCCTTCCAGCTCAGATTACAGTCTCCCTCAGAGAAACCATTCGAGGCCAAATAATATACAAATGTCTCCATCCACCTAAAAAATGGTGGATCATCAATAATGATGTCATGTTTCAGTTTTAGCAGCTATCTCCATCTGAAATTACTTACATGTTAGTTTACCTGAAACTATCTGTTAGGCATGTTGATTATCCGACTCTCTCATTGGATTCAGTGAAGGCTACAACTATGCCTATTCTGATTACACTTGCAAAACAATACTTTGATTAAAACAGTATGCCTAGATCATATTAGGCACTTAAAGAGTTAATGAATAAATAAATGGGTTCGTAAGTTTTACTGCTCTTAAGAAATTACTGAGAAAATTTAATTTTATTAAATATATTCTATAACATTTTATAATCTATAATTTTATTAAAATTATTATATCCTCTCGACAGAAAGACAAAACAAGATTTGCGAAAATGAAACCTAATGTAGTCACCTCACTATCATCCACTGCCACTTTTCCGGAGGGTGGTTTAAATGATGCAAGCATCTCTAATAAATCAAAAAGAGTAGTTAAATGAGGTTCTTGTAAAAGCAAAAGCATTGGAATGTTGTCCTTCTGAGGGGGTGGTAGGCAAGATGCTGGCAGCTGAACACCTTCCCCTTTCCGTTCTCTCCTTGGTGCACCCAAAGATACAAATACCATCTATAAAAATAGAAGAAATAGGAAAAAATAAACAAAAAATTTACACATATCAAATTTTTGGTTTAATAAAATAAATCTGATGTATAAAATGACCTACAATTTTAACATAAGTAACAAGAGCTGTTTTTAAACCAGACCTTTGACTATTCAACTGTTGTCTATAATAGCCAAAGATAATTAAAACCCAAACCACATTTTATATACTTACCTGCATATCCTTAAAACCAAGCTCATGAAGTGCTTTTTCATCATAATCTGTTGTTAACTCGTGTCCAGATGAAATCATCCTGACAGGTCCCATGAGGCCTCCTTGAAAACAGCAGAAAATGAAAGTGAACTTCTTTTTTTTTTTTTTTTTGAGACAGAGTCTCACTTTGTTGCCTGGGCTAGAGTGCCGTGGTGTCAGCCTAGCTCACAGCAACTTCAAACTCCTGGGCTCAAGCAATCCTTCTGCCTCAGCCTCCCAAGTAGCTGGGACTACAGGCATGCCTGGTTAATTTTTTCCATATATTTTTAGTTGTCCAGCTAATTTCTTTCTATTTTTAGTAGAGACGGGGTCTTGCTCTTGCTCAGTTGGTCTCGAACTCCTTCCTGAGCTCAAGCGATCCTCCCGCCTCAGCCTCCCAGAGTGCTAGGATTACAGGCATGAGCCACTGCGCCCAGCCTGAAAGTGAACTTTTTTTTATAAGACTTATTTGCTGACAAGAAACCCCTGGTATATCAATTAAGTCCACTATATGTTAAGCTTAAGTATAATTCTTCAGAGAAATGAAGAAAGCACTAAGTATGCATCCTGCATATTTTCTGTTGTCTTAGGCAGTAAAAATTGCAAGAAAGTTCTCTCTTAGTACCAGTCTCACTAGATCAAATCCCACTTGCTTAGCAATATAAAATATAAGTTAAAAATGCTATAGGAGGCCAGGCACGGTGGTTCACACCTGTAATCCAAACACTCTGGGAGGCGGAGACAGGAGGATCACTTGAGCCAGGAATTTGAGACCAGATTGAGCAACATAGTGAGACCTTATTTCTACAAAAAATTAAAAAATTAGCTGGGCATTGTGGCACGTGTCCATAGTCCCAGCTACTCAGAAGGCTAAGGCAGGAGGATCATTTGAGCCTAGGCGTTCAACGTAGAGAGACCCCTTTCTTCAGAAAAAAAGCTTCAGGCGCTTTCTTGGAACCTACTACATTTCCCCAGCAATGCGTGCAGAGGATCAGATTTTTATGCCTTAGTTGCACAAGAAACTAGCATGACTACAGAGTAGAAAACAAACGAAACATCTGACATGGTAAAAAAATCAGTTACAACCCCCCAGATCTATGGTAAATTCAACAAACTCAACAGATTGAGGCAATTTAATTCTAGAATTTGTAACATCCCTTTTGCTGACTACACCTTCAACTTCATTTCCTGCCATTTTCCCTGCCTCACTATGCTTTAGACACCCGGCCTCACCCTTTCTTGAACACGTTCAAATTGAACAAGTCATATGTTAATATGTGACTATTTCTCAGTTATCCACTCTATATTATTTATCTAACATTCTCTCACCAAAATCATATTTATTATAGTTTTAAATGTTTAATAGCTAGTACAGAAATTCCTTTATTATCCTCTTCAGTTTTCCTCCCCAGAACTTCTAATACTACTTAGTTTATTCACACAGATGACTTCAGAATAATGTCATCAAATTTTAAACAAAAATCAGATTGAGATCTTAGGTTAAAAATCTCTTGATATCTCTACAATATGTAATAAAGACATGCTAGGTATCTCCATTTATTCAGTTGTTCATTTACTTCAAAAAGTATTATTCTCATATTTCACAAAGACCTAACATGCAGATTACCCTAACGTTTTTTAATTGCTACTGTGCACTTGACTTCTTTAGAGTCCTAGCCACATTATCCACTAATTATAATTAATCTCTTCCAGTATCTATATCTATACTTCATTTGTTTTATTCAAATCATTTTGTACAATACAAAACTAGAAGAAATATGAGTGCTCGTAAAGCAGAGTGTTCGTGTTAAGAAAAACTCTGGCTACTGAATAGACAAAAACTCTGGATTAAACTTTACATAATTGATAGATTTTTATTAAATGTTTATTTTTACTTACTGAAATAATACAATATGGTTATTAAATCTTTGCAATATTAAGATAAAACACCCTTATTCATGAGAGACTGCTAAGATAACATGGAGTGATTTGCTTCCTAGTTTGCTAGATACTCTAATTAAGTATGCATGACTATTCCAAAGGAGAACTGAGATGTTCAGTAGTTTGTTTAGGATTTTGGCCTCAATTTTATGTGAAACGGGCCTATAGTTTGTGTATATGACATGTGCTATGGCCTGAATATTTTTGTCCCCCAAAATTTGTATATTGAATCCTAATCACCAAGACGATCATATTTGGAAGTGGGGCGTTTGGGAGGTTAGTAGGTCATGAAGGCAGAGCCCTCCTCGATGTGACTGGTACTCTTATAAAAAAGGAGCAAAAGAGCTTGCTTGCCCTTTCTACCAGGTGAAGACATAGCAAGAATGCGCCATCTATGAGGAAGCAGGCTGTCACTAGACACTGAATCTGCTGACACCTTAATCTTGGATTTCAGAGCCTCCGGACTATGAGAAATGAATTTCTGTTATTTATAAGCTACTCAGTTTATGGTATTTTGTTATAGCAACCTGGACAATAACAACATGTTAACGTTGATTATAATGACTGGACTGGAGTTTACAATAAATTGAGCCATTTTCTATCTTTTACTACTTTTGAGAAGATCTTTTTTGTTTGGGGTTTTTTTTTTTTTTTTTTTTTGGAGACAGAGCCTTGCTCTCTTTCCCGGGGTAGAGTGCAGTGGTGTCATCATAGTTCATTGCAACCTCTAACTCCTGGGTTCAGGTGATCATCCTGCCTCACCCTCCTGAGTAGCTGGGACTAAAGGCGCACCGCGACAATGCCCGCTGGCTAATTTTTCTATTTTTAGTAGAGAAGAGGTCTCTTGCTCAGGCTGGTCTCCAACTACTGAGCTCAAGCAATCCTCCTGCCTTGGACTCCCAGAGTGCTAGGATTTTACAGGTGTGAGTCATGGTGCCAGGCCCTGAGATGATGTTTTTTAACATAAGAACTACTCATTCCTTAACAGTTCTAGAAAGAATTCCTACCTTTTAAAAAATTAAAATCTTAATGTAGTAAATGTTTCAAAACCAAAAACTTGTATCAGAAATCTTAAAAGCTCTTGGGGTATGACTGAATATCACCCATCTAATGTTTACCCTCTGAAGCCGCAATAAAATAAATTTTAAAAATTTTATAGACATAAACTGACAAGGACAAAACAGGAAGAGATCATACCAACAAAGTTTGCAAGAAGGAAACCAAATGAATTTGTGGTGACTAGCAAGCCTCAAAAAACATAAATCCCAATCAAAGGCAAACTCATAATCTATAACCTGTTTAATACTGATTTGGCACAAGAGAAAAATCAACACCTAACCCCCACAAGGAAAAAGGAAGAAAGAGAGAAAAGAAAAGGAATAATGCCTTAGTATTCTGTGAGATATTAACAGACTAGGAACATTTAATTATAGGCCAAGAAATAAAAAGGGTGAGGGAAGAAGGAAAAGAAAAAAAAAAATCGAAGAAATATATAATTGTTAACCTTTTCCACATTTGATAAAAATTATGAGCTCATGGACCCAGGAAGCTGAAGTAAATCCAGACCTCATAAATACAAAAAAAGGTACAAGCCATAATCTATAATCACATTGTTCAAAATCAATGTTAAAGAAAAATCTTTAAAACCAACTACCATAAAAAAGACACACTGGATACAAAGGATGAAAGATAAGGAAAACCACAGACTTTAGATCACAAATTTAGCAATCCAAATGATACCAGAACATCTGTAATGTCCTTAAAGAAAAACAAACAAAAAATCCAAAAAACTCATGAATTCAATGTCCAGTGAAAATATCCTTCAAAAATGAAGGCAAAATAAACATTTTTCATAAACTCTTTTGCAGAGAAACAAAAACTTGAGAAAATTAACTGAAAACCTGCCGTACAAAGTTTTAAAGGAAGTTAATTAGAAAGAAAGAAAAAAGAAACCAAACAGAAACTTAGATCTATCTACACATGTGAATGGTGAGTGCCTAAAGTGGTAAATATGTGCTAAAAAGAGAAAGGAAGAGATGGGACAAATAGAAAACAAATAATTGCATTAAATGTAAATGATCTAAACATTCTAAAATGCAGGCATCATCAGACTGGACAAAAAAAGAGTAAGATTCAACTATTAAAAAAAATACTATCCTCAGCCGGCGCGGTGGCTCACGCCTGTAATCCTAGCACTCCAGGAGGCTGAGGCAGGAGGATTGTTTGAGCTCAGGAGTTCGAAACCAGCCTGAGCAAGAGCGAGACCACGTCTCTACTAAAAATAGAAAGAAATTAATCGGACAACTAAAAATATATAGAAAAAATTAGCTGGGCATGGCGGCACATGCCTGTAGCCCCAGCTACTTGGGAGGCTGAGGCAGAAGGATTGCTTGAGCTCAGGAGTCTGAGGTTGCTGTGAGCTAGGCTGACGCCACGGCACTCACTCTAGCCCGGGCAAAAGAGTGAGACTCTGTCTCAAAAAAAAAAAAAAAAAAATACTATCCTCAAAGATATTTCAACCATAAAAATAGGCGTATCTTTTCAGAGAACAAAAAGGAATGCTTAGATATTAAAAGCATGACAACAGAAATGAAAAACTAAATAGAAAGATTGTAAAAAAAAAAATTGAAAGTATCTCTCAGGAACCCAAGTTTAAAACTCAATAAAATAAGCCATAGGAGAGAAAGATAATTTGTAAGAGTCCAAGAAATGAAACAGCTAGATTAACAGACATTCTCTAGAAAGAAAGATATGATAAAATAGAAGAAATTTACAAACCAATTCAAGAAAATTTCTCCAAACTTGAAGGTATAAAGTTGCCAATCTAAAAGAGCCCGATACGAAATACCTAAAGTACCCACCACAATCATTGAAAATAGGCCCATACTCAGGCCCAAAACACTAGGTTCAAAGAGCAGGTTAATTAAGCTGAATAACAGAAAAATTATCACATGTAAAAAATATTAGAAATCACAACGGTTTCAGAATTCTCAACAGCAACCAATGGAAGTAAGAAACACAATGGAGAAGTACCCCTAAAATTCTGAAACAAAATTATTTCCAACCTAGAATTCCATACTCAGCCAAATTATCATTTAGGTATGAAAACATCAAAGATATATTTTTAATCATTCAAGGAATCAAAAACTTTACCCCATTCAACATTCTAACAAGAAGCTACTAGACTGCATTGTATTCCAGAAAAAAAGAAAAAAGTAAAAATCAAAAAAGGAAACAAAAAAAGTACACCAATAAGGAGAAGAGTATGGATACTGGAAATAGAATATCCAACAAAGGAGAGAGGTAAACAGAAACACCAGGAGGATGATAAGGGGTATCCCACAATCACTGCTGTGCACAGACTTGGAGAACAATCAGTTAAGATCAATGTAACTTTAGAGAAATGTATTACTGAGGGTTACCATAAGCAAGACCCCTGCTGCCATCGTACTATCCTCTCTATTTTCAGAAAGAATGCAATGAACCTGGCCCAGATTCTTATTGTACCTAGACTGTCTTTACAAGGTGCTGTGAAGTTCCAGCCCTCACCTCCACGTTCTACTGTTTGAATCAGCAGAGGACATTCATTTCATCCTACAGAAGAAATTCTGCTTTGATCTATTCCTCAGAGTTAAGGTGAATCATAAAGAGCTTAGAAAAAGAAAATAAAAAATAAACTCTGTGACTGTATTTCTGCTGGATACTCCAGCATTATATGAATGTTACAGCACTAAGATATGTCATGCCTGTCCTGAGACATATACTTGAGAACTTTCCCATTGATATCCTCAGATGAGGCTTTATAAACCTGTACGGAAGGTTTATAGATTATCTAATAGTGGCCATATGCCCCTTTTTCCTTTAATCTACTAGGTTTGTGCCTGCTAATCTGTTTCACACAACTAAATAGTTTAGGAATACATACACTGGAGGTAAAACTATGAATAACACCAAAATAATAAATCCAAAGAGAATAGTGTTAAGGGGAAGTGGAAAGGATGTTATTAGGGAGGAACACACAAGTAGCTTCTACTAATGTTCTAGTTCTTAATCTTAGTGATAGGTACATAAGTTCTCATTTTATTTATTTCATATCCTTTTCTTAAGGTGTATTTCAGAATAAAAGCGGACAGATAACCCTTGACCCAGAAATTCCCTAACTAGGTATTTATCCAACATATGTAAAGTAATGTTTACACAAAAATATTCTCTGTAGCATTGTTTGTAACTGCAAAAGAATGGAAACAACCTAAATGTCCATTAATAGAGAACAGATAAAATAAATCATGGTACAGACACATAGTGAACTATGCAAATCTCAAAAAGTATAAGGTAACTTTCTATATGTACTAATATAGATTGTTTTCTGTGATAATGCTAAGCACTACAAGCAAAAAGTACAAGAGTATAAATGGGATTCTAATTTGTGTTTAAAAAATAAGAATATGGATATTATTACATATATCTTGGTATCTTTTCAAGGATATATAAGAAACCAGTATCAATGTGTGCCTTTAGAGAAGAGAAATGGGTGGCTGAGAGATGGTGGTTTAGTAATAGGGTGGTTTAGAGTCTCTCTCTCTCTTAGGAAGAAGACTTTTTCATATTATTTTGTACCAAAAAGAACTAATTATTCAAAAAAATTTTTAATTTAATATCTGATACTTGAGAAGATACATATGATTTCATCATAAGAAGGCTAGAGTCAAATCTTGGGCTCCTTACTAAAAGATGCTTAAAAATTATCACTCTGCACACAGGCAGGTTAAGAGGGTCTTAAGAAGCAGCTTTTGAAACTTTTTTTTTTTTTTTGAGACAGAGTCTCACTCTGTTGCCCAAGCTAGAGTGCCATGGCGTCAGCCTAGCTCATAGCAACCTCAAACTCCTAGGCTCAAGCAATCCTTCTGCCTCAGCCTCCCGCATAGCTGGGACTACAGGCATGCGCCACCACGCCCAGCTAATTTTTTCTATGTATTTTTAGCTGTCCGATTAATTTCTTTCTATTTTTGGTGGAGACAGGGTCTTGCTCTTGCTCAGGCTGGTCTCGAACTCCTGAGCTCAAACGATCCTCCCCCCTCGGCCTCCCAGAGTGCTAGGATTACAGGCGTGAGCCACCGTGCCCGGCCAGCTTTTAAAACTTTTAAGATCTTTTTTCTCAATATATATTCAGTCTGTTATTCTTCCAGACCCTTAAGTTATAAGTAAAAAGTAACAGCTTTCGTGATCTTTCTTTCATGGTTGTTTCTCTGATTAGTTCACATTTTATGTGCCATGGAAAAACATTAAAATTCACTAGTAGTAACAGTAATAGGGGAATCAAATGTATACATTTTAGGCCTACATAAAAAATGTCTTAATATGATACTTTTTTGTAAGGAAGGAGAGATGCACACGTGGGATTTGAGGGTGTATTATTTTTCATATGCTTAGAAAAAACAAAAATGAAATCTATCAAAATGGTAAAAAAAATTTACTAAGTAAAATTGGATAAGGAGTAGTACATGAAAATTTAAATTTTCAATAATTCCCAAATTGCTTATAAAATAAACTTTAAAATGTTTTTCGATGGTCATATCAAAAGTCTGAATAGAATTTTTTGAGAAACAAATGAAAAATGTTTGCAAATAACATCTGAAGCAACTCTCAGTAACTTCTTACCTAAGAATCAGTGGTACCTAGGGAAGGGTGGAGGGAGCCATGAATATGGTTGGTGAACCTTTAAAGTTTCAAAGTTGCTGCTAGGGTTTGGATGTTTTTTGTCCCCTCCAAAAATTCATATTGAAACTTAATCCCCAACACAATAGTGTTGAGAGGTGGAGACTTTTGGGAAATTTTTACGTCATGCAGCCTGCCTCTGCCCTCATGAATAAATTAATGCTATTATAAAAGGGTTTGACAGAGGGAGATCATTCCTTTTTGCCCTTCCACCTTCTGCCATATGAAGATGCAGCATTCAACGTACTATGTTAAAAACAGAGAGCAGCCCACACTAGATGCCAGAGCCTTGATTTTAGACTTTCCAGACTTTAGAACTGTGAGAAATAAATTTCTGTTTTTTATAAATTATCCAGTCTGTGGTATTCTGGTATTCAGCAGCACAAGATGAACTAAGATAGATGCTATACTATAGAATCTTTTAAAAAATAAAAATTTCAACTGTTGAACTTACCAGGAAACTCTCCTTTTCGGCTGCTTTGACCAAACTCCTGAAGCTGAGCTTGTTGATTTATTTGTTCTTTCTGTAAATTTTCATACCAATGAGTTACTTCAGCCCTAAGATCTGCTACCTGGTCACTAGGATACATTTCAATAGTCATCTGAAATATGAGATGCAACCAATTTAAAAATACAAAAAGAACAGATATTTGAACTGGGAAATATTATCAATTTGGAAATTAAAACCAGGTAACTACCTTGTCAGGAAGTCCAGCTGGCTGACATACGACCCTTAGTGGCAGAGACTGTTTGTCACTCAGTGCTTTCAAATGACTACTAATACCAGTGCCTTCAATTTGCCACTGTCTCAGATGATATGCAAACCTAAAACACAACAAAAACAACACAGAAAGGATACCATTTTAATGATAGTTTTTAATATTTTACAAACCAAAAAGGTCCACAGGAAGTTCTAGCACATTGTAATTTATTCTGCAACAATAAATTTAAGTTTAGATTCATCATACTGAATCAAACTTAAATGCATAAATATAGCTAAGAGCTCCTAACAAAACAGCCATGAAGAGAAATTACTGAGGGAAAAACAAATCTCATAAAGAACAGTTTTCTAAAAGGAGGGGACAGGAATAGGAGAAGGAAGAAAAATTCAAAAAACAAACTAATCTACTAAATGAAATAGCCAGCTGTCATTCCTGCATTCAGAAAAATAAAAAGCCTATTAAATATTTTTCAGAGACAGAAATATAGTCTAGTAAATATGCTGACCAGCCTAACAGAATTTGAGAGTTGATTTCAGGACTACTAAAATTATAAAGTGAATTATAAAAATTGTATTTCAAAGGAAACAAGCATCTAGCATAACACTAACTAAATACTTGTCAATTTTCTAACTTATTTTCAGTTGTGGAAGACAGAATCCAGGGTACCTGAATCTAGTTAAGAAAAAAATTATCAATGTCTAAAACTAGTCAGCAATTGTGGAATAGAAGGAGGAAAAGCAAGGAAATGAAGAGGACTTGTCTCATTTCCTAGAAGTGCTCCAATGTCCATGTTCTGTGACTGAACAAAAGAGTAGTCTTACAATAACATTTTCTATCATGTATTTTAAGACTAGGGTTTCTCAATCACAGCACTACTGACATTTTAAGCCCAATAATTTGTTATCAGGAGGTAGTGAAGTAAGGGTGGAGGAGGCTGCATCTCACGCACTGCAGGATGTTTAGCAGCATCCCACCAGAAGCCAGTAGAACCCCAACCCCCACAATCCTATGACAACCAAAAATGTCTACGGACATGAACTACTATCTCCTGGGAAACAAAATCATTTCTGGCTGAGAACTACTATTTAACATAATAACTTTATCTCTTTTTAAACACAAAACCCCTTGAAAACATTATTATTTACTCTCTTAATGTAAGGAATACATAAAGACAATTATATTTTCAATCTATAATTTTAAAATAGTAGCACTAAGCACATCAAGTATTTGATATTGTACAATGATAATGGACAAAAATTTTCATGAAAATACCTAAATTTTTTAAAACTACTGCTTCAGTTTTGAATATCCAATTTTATCTATTTCCTTTCTCTTCTAGTCGCTCACAAAATCTGTATTTATGTAAATTCCTTAACATCAGCTTTCTGCATAAAACATGCACAAATGCAAAGATTTATACAAAGGACATGACAAATTTTTTTCATGAGTGAATTATTATAGAACAAAATCTGTACACCTGAGGAGGGATTTTTTGGACTTAAATTTATTAAACTTATAAAAAGCACTATTGAACTCTCAGAAACTAATATATTTTTAAAAGACACTGATAATGTGCAAGGACTATGGTTTGAACCGGGTTTATTGTCTGTAGACCCTGCAGCATAGAAAAATTTTGGAAAAACAGGTATCATTAATAGTAACTATTTCCGATAGGAAGAGAACAAATACAGGAGACTTTTTTTCTGTATAATATCTTAGTATAATATATGAATTTTATAATGAGTATGTATTGACTTTTTTATTAATTTAAGTAAGACACACATTTTCTTATGTTTTATTTTTATTTTTTAACATGGTAAAAGTTACAAGGCAATATGAAGTTTCTGTGCAAAAAACTCAAGAGTTCCCTTACACATTCATTAAAAACACAAGGAATTATTCAAGTAGAATTTCCACAAATTGCAATCATAATCGAAATAAAGAATTTGTGCCGTCCAAATGTTTCAAATCACCAAACCATGTTTCTTATAAGGAATGTGTTGAATATCCTTATTATTCAATATTTCCTGATATTTGAAATAAAATGTCAATAAATAGCAATTGTATGACTTTTCAATACCAAACTAAGATCTGAAGTTGAAAGTTATTAATTTTAACAGTTTTTTTCAACACAGTTCTTAGTACTTTTACATTTGCTCATAGTGATTTTTAGTAAACAAAATTTTTTAATTAAAACTACCTACTCACCTTTCATTTCAGTCGATATATTCATAAATGTTAATTTGCTTTATTTCTGTATTACACAGGTTATGTCTAAATTAATTATACAGATATTCATTAACAGAATTTTTGGTCATGTTTCCATGGTAAATGGAAATTCAAAATTAAAATACTGTCTCCTAGTCCAGGAAGAAAAAAAAAAAACAGCAAATGAAACAAATGACTCAACTTGATTCAACTATGAGAGATTATTTGATGTTCTTGGTAAGAGTTTCAGTGAAACTTTTTTAGCAGTGCTGTAATGCCTTTTGAATCATAATTAATACTTTCTTAGAGATGGAATTCTGTCTAGAGACTCATTCATGCATATTTGCTGCCTCAGACTCTGATGGTTTTTAAAGCTGTGCAATGTTTATCAGGAACCTATATTGCCTATTCCACAGCGAAATGGTATGTATTCTGAATAAAAATTACTCTATTACTGACCCTTCACTTTTGGTAAATTATGCTTTTACCTGCCCAACAAAAACTTTAGTTTAATTTAAAAAATGCTTTTAGACATGTAAGCAATAAAAAGAATGAAATTCATTATAATTGTGATATTAAAAAATTACCTTCTCCTAAATGCTTCCAGGTGTGTTTTCAGCATAAGGAGTCCTCTTTCTATAACTGTGAGACTTGCTTGTGACTCCTGTTCAAGACTGCTAGAAGCTATCATAAGACTCTCCATGCACTTACTAATAAATTCTTGCTCCTTCTCCAAACCCGTTTTACCTGAAAGCCAGATATTTAGATATGTATATTAGCCTTATATTCTTGTTTAGCATTTAATATATCAAAATAAAATAAACTGTAGTTTAACAAAACATCTCATATAAAACATTACCTATTACACAATATTTCAAATCACTCACCATTAATATAATAGGAGTTAATATATTGAATAGCTGCTCGACTGACATCACCAGATTGAGCTCTTAAAGCAATGCCCCAAAATTGGTCCATTCCACACAGCTAAGGAAGAAAAATATGATATCTCTAAATTGTACTGTGAAACGATGTAGCTGATCAGACTAAAGTACAAAACTTAAAAATCATACAATACTGAAGAGTTTTAATGTCTGATAAAGTATTAAAAAGGCAATTTCTATTATTTAGCTATTAAATAATAATAAAAAATGATAGAAGCTTTGAAAATTTACTCGGTTAATGAAATATACCTGTATTGGGTCTAAAAAATACTTATTACTAAAGCAGCTAACAATATATACATGATTAACTAAAAAGTTGTGACTACACAGGAGGAAAAACTCAAGTCCCTAATATAGACTACAAAGGAATAAAATCTACACATACATAGTAATTAGCACAATGCTTCAATGCTTCCATCCAGCTAACACTGATAAAGCCACTGCTTTTGTGTATTCACAGAAAATTAAAAAGATATGCTAACCCAAGTTCTTACTCAAATTTATGACATTAACTATGAGATGACAAAGAATGTTTTCATTAAAAACTATAGAAAAAGCGGTGAGTGAAAACTCCCAAAAGTTGGGCAGGGTGAAGAAATATATCCTTCCAATAGATGACTGAACAGCATTAGTGTTAATATCATCTACTTAAAAAGCAGTATCATCTCATAATTAGAACATGACTACTTCTTTGGTAAATTAAATCTGTTGGGTTGTCTAAAATTATCAAACTGAAACTTAGGACTAAAAATTTTTTTAAAAAATCTATTTAGACTAGAAAATATGGTAGTAGGAAGATATCATAAAAGCATTCTAGATACAATTAAAATTATTCTTTTTTAGACTCATGATATATAAAAGACATAATTAAAATTATTATTATTATTATTTTTTTTTTAAAAGACAAGGTCTTGCTCTGTTGCCCAAGTTGCAGTGCAGTGGTATAACCACAGCTCACTAGAATCTCTAACTCCTGGGCTCAAGTGATCTCCTGCCTCAGTCTACCGAGTAGCTGGGACTACAGGCACACATCACCATGCCGGTCTAATTTTTTAAAAATTTTCTGTAGAGACAGGGTCTCATTACGTTGCTCAGGCTGGTCTTGAACCCCCAGCCTCAAGCGATCCTCCTGTCTTGGGAAGCAAAGTGCTGGCATTACAGGCCAGCCACATCCAGCCTAAATTATTCTATACCACAGAGATTTACATTCGTTTTCTCTACCTTTCTCCTCCTAACACAAATTTCTGAAGAAAATTATAAAAAATATGAATGGGTACTACATAAATCAAAGCTACTATTAATTAACTAAATGTCCAAAGAGGAAGACTTTCAAGTAACAGTCTATGTGTTAGGAGAGTCCAGGGATAATGCATTCAACAATACCTAACAGCCACCCAGGCAAATATAACTCTAAGCCAAATATAAGAATAGCAATTTGTGAGAGTGTTCAGAGTAGACTCTATCGCAGAAGAGAGGTTACTAAGAATTCTGGAGTTAAACTTCCCAAGAGCAGCTAAAAGCTTGGCACCTAATGGCATAAAAATAAGATTTGAGATAAATCAACCTTCTATGTGACATAAAATACTTGATTGTATTACCTAGGAACTTCTAGGAGACTAAAGGAATACTCAGATGGCCTCTTCTTTATAAATCAAGGACCATGTAACAGGTTTTCATTAAGTACAACAAAAGTCATCTTTGGTAATGAAAAATCACCAAATTTGCTTTATATTATTTCTTAGCACCAAAGAATAAGACTCTATTTCACAGTTAGTAAATTTTATGCTTTGCAGAAAAATAATCTGGTAATCTAATTTGAGGAATAAAAGGAATATTCTATAAGTTATAAAATAAGTCTAAATACATACCTCAGAGTTTGAACCACCATCATAGGCACTGGTAGCCAATCGAGCCAAGTTACAGAGATGCTGAAAGAGGTTTAAGCCAGTCATGCTAATCGTTTCGGGTTTTAGCTGGGGCATCTAGAAAAAAAAAATTTAAAGCTAGTTTAGTCTGATAATTAACAGATTTTTTTTAGATCTACATAAAAAAATTTAATATTACTGAAAATATTATAGAAGAAAAATATCAGTTTAGATTTTTAGTAATACTTTAAAAATCAAAATAGATAACAATTCAATGAAAATTTTTTTCAGGTAACAACTGATGAGGGCATTGGTACTTTGAGATGGGAGTCTGCCAACCTCCTTATTTGCCAGCAAATTAATAAATTCCTCTTTCCTTCTCCTTCAAAAAAAAAAAAACAAAAAAAACAAAAAAACTAAACCTGATTAATATGTATTTCAACTTTCAAGATGTACACAGACCCAAATCAGAGGAAATGAATAAAAACATTCTATCATCCATTGTATACCTATACCATATACATTTATGAGATATACAGCTATAAGTATAGTTTGTGTTAAAGTCAGGGCTTGAAATTTAAGATAGCTGAAGTTCTATTTGTAGCTTTGTTTTGGATCTATTAAGTGATTTAGTTTATATGTACTAAAACTCATTTATATTAATATATTTAATTCCATCATAGAGCTAATGTGAGAGCTTGCAGAGAGGCTTCACAACCTCACAAATATGAAAATAATAAAAATCTACTGCTTTATTTTCCTTGAGTTTAAAAATTCAAATGAGAATACCACCTAAACCAACTGTGGCATCTAGTAAAGGAGAACAAATAGTGAAACACCTTTATTATCATTAATAATGCTTCTTGAGGCCGGGCGCAGTGGCTCACGCCTATAATCCTAGCACTCTCGGAGGCCGAGGCAGGTGGATCACTCAAGGTCAGGAGTTCGAGATCAGCCTGAGCAAGAGTGAGACCCCGTCTCTACTAAAAAAAAAAAATAGAAAGAAATTATCTGGACAACTAAAAAATATATATATATAGAAAAAATTAGCCGGGCATGGTGGCGCATGCCTGTAGTCCCAGCTACTCGAGAGACTGAGGCAGGAGGATTGCTTGGGCCCAGGAGTTTGAGGTTGCTGTGAGCTAGGCTGAAGCCACGGCACTCATTCTAGCCAGGGCAACAGAGTGAGACTCTGTCTCAAAAAAAAAAAAAAAAAAATAATGCTTCTTGATATGCCTTTCCAGGGGTCTACAAATCTGGAGATTAGCTTATACTTGACTGAAATCATAGCCATTAGCTAAGGAAGAGTCACAGAATACAGCTCTCACACTTGTGGGCGAGAGCACCATCTTTATTAATTGGAGTATATAATGCTATTAATGATTTCAAAAGCAAACACCAAAAAAACCACATTTCTAATTAGTACTGTCCAAAGCATTATTCTAATTATTGTTTAAGTACTTTAGCTAAGAAATAGAACATTTTTGTAAACATAAACTAAGTCTTCATGTATATATAAACATTGTAAAAGACAAAATTATAGCAAAATCTGAATGACAAAAAACTATAATAGGACTGCCAAAAATCAGGACATTTGCCTACTTTAATAAAAACTATGTCAAAAAAGAAAAATAAAGAGCATTATAAAGATCATATATAAAGAGATAAAAAGAAAATATGGAAAAACAATGTAAACAATAACACTGTTAGGAAATGAAATTACCTTCTCCAGGAAAAGATGTTTGTAGGTTTCCATTCCCATAGCATGTTGATCTTTACTTCGAACTTGATTTAAAAACCAATGGAGTGCATCATCATAACACTCAGAATCTTCTACTAAACAATGCCATAAAATGTCGACTTGCTCTAAACTTAACCCTAGATAAAAATTACAAATTTTACACTTTATTAACTACGAACAATTACATATCTTCTTTTAGGTATGTGTATGTCCACGCATGTATGTACAATAAGTCCTCACTTAAACTCATTGATAGGTCCTTGGAAACAGGGACTCTAAGTGAAACGGCATATAACAAAACCAATTTTACCATATGTGAATTCATATAAACAAGAGTTAAATTCCTATGGTTTATTTCTAGTCACAAAAACACCAACTTCTAAATACAGCCCCAAAACACATCTAATATTAAATACTGAAATAAATGTGAGCTATACATACACTTAAGAAAGATGAATTTTAAAAAGGTAATAATTTACCCAATGTTTGAATTGGTGAATTCAGTGAGTGATGTGGTGGTAGTGGTGGTAGGTTAAATCAAGAAATAAATGTTCACAAAGTGAGCCTCCTACCACCATGCAGTTCAAAAACAAACAATAAAAAATATGTTTCATATCACATTTATTGCCATGTATTTGTATAATTATCATAGGCTTTATGAATTTTTATTTTATAATAACCATTCATTCATTCTCCAATCCACTTATTTCAGTTCAGGGTCTCAAGGGGCTGAAGACTATCCTGGCAGCTCAGGGCACAAGGAGGGAACAAATACTACCCCAATGTAGGGCATACTCAAACACACCCCCACACTCACTCACTCACACTGAGACCATTTAGACATGCCAATGAACCTAACAGGCACATCTTGGGGATGTAGAAGACACTGGATTACCCAGAGAAAACCCACGCAGACAAGGGGAAAAACATGCAAACTCCACACAAACAGTGGCTAAGGTCAGGAATCAATGTTTTTTCTCATCAATGTTATAACAAAATGATGTTATTTAAGGACCTGCTGTACCTCATTAATTTACATAAAATATGTATGACATATTTACTATCTCAATAACAATTCTTTATGCGTTATTTCAGAAACTTTGAATAGTGGTACATATAGCATTTTAGCCCTAGCCAAATGTACTAGAAGCACCAATATAGCTTCAGAAATATTGCATTTTATAAAAAATATTATATAAGAAATTTCACATAATTTATGCTTTCAAAATGTAGTTAAAATATAACCCATATACAAATCACCTTAAAGACACAACTTACAAAGTATTCTAGAAGAGCCATTTGGTATGGAAAATCATTCTCCCTAAAATATTAACATATTTGCATTATAGTAAAAATGACTGGAGGTAACCCTAAAAATTGAGGAATCAGTTCTAAGGTTTGAGGATTACAAACAGAGTGGATACCATTTTCAAAGGTCATTCTCTGTATAAAGGAGATAAATAATAAATAAGTATTATTTCTGTAAGCTATGAACAAAGGAATCCTTACACTAAACAAAGCAGAAGGGACCTATCTGCCTAAAACAGACACCAGCACATCAGGGGATACAATTAGCTAAGGAGCCAGACCAATGAGATAAAACCTGTACTGTACTTTGACCCAAGCATTAAAGGATTCTCAAGTGTGGCAAAAGAAAGACAAATGAAGAACTATTCAGAATGAAAAAGAATGATTTACAGGAATTTACAAGTCTGAATACGGATAAATGAGATAACCCAAAAGGTTAGAACGAAAGCTTCACAGGGATTTCTGAAGTATGTCATAAGGGGCTCCAAAGCCTGGGGGGTTCCAAAGCCTAGCATGGTTCCCCAGAATCAGAAGGGACATGAAGGCATGATATAATCACAAGAAACCTCTCTTTTTATTGGGAAAAGTAGATGAGATGCTAGAATAAAGAAAAATGCCTCTGAAAATATTCATCTAGTAGTAATATTAGTCTAAAGAGTTTTGCCAGAAAAAAAGTATCCTTTCAGTTTCTCACAAAAACAGTTAATGTGTAGATTATTTGTTCTAACAACTTGTGCCTCTAGAAGTGAACATAAACTAGAAACAACCTTTTGTATATATTAAACTGAAACACATTAAGTAACCAAGAAGAGCAAGATGAATGAAGAAAACAGATAAGAGTCATCAAAAAGAGTATCCAAGTTAATTATAGTCAACTATATAATAAAGCAGAAGTACATTCGTAATTGGCTGAATCACCTACCACATTCAATAGGCAACATATAAGCTTTTGTTATTGTTCTAAATTTTTAAAAGGCTATAGTTATTGGTATATTGAAGATCAGTATTGATGTATAGTGGATGTGACTACCTATAACTTTGGAGTAACCACATTACAGACAACAAGAACTATGCCAGGGCGGGCTTGGTGGCTCATGCCTGTAATCCTAGCTCTCTGGGAGGCAGAGGCGGGCGGATTGTTTGAGCTCAGGAAACCAGCCTGAGCAAGAGCGAGACCCCGTCTC
>NW_012138080.1:3793524-3800987 GCF_000956105.1 Propithecus coquereli
AAAAAAAAAAAAAAGAACTGTGCCAGTAAGAGAAGTATAACCATGAAATGGGAAAAGTGAAGTTTTCAATTTGATACTACCTGGATTACTGTAAACCCATACACAAAAATATACACTATGTAAAATAAAACAAACATGAAACTTACTGGTCATATTATTTATGCTGACAGTATTTGTTTTAGTTTGACTTCTCCCTGTAGATTGGTTTTGGTATATTTTATTTATTTCTTACATGTTATCAGTCATAATGGGTCAATAAGTGACCTAATAACATGAAACAGAAGATTCCTATCAAAAATAGGTAGCTTATTTTTGAAATCTCTTGGAATCACAGTGTTAGTGGCATTTATTACGAATAGTCTGAACAGGAAGCAAAAATTACAGACTTAGCAAGATAAACTTGATGTATCTCAAGTATAGTTAGAGACTTGAAAGAGTTATAAGGACACCTCTCAGGCTGGCAAGACACCTGTCAGTTTGACTATGTTATCCACAGCTAAAGAGTGTCCTCCTACCAACTGAGGTTTGTTTGACATTGACACAGAAGAAAAGAGCATAGAGAGTGAAAGATAACACAATCCGTATAGCAAGAGAAAAGGAGCTTTGGCCAACAGAATTCAAGCTTGCTATTCTCTTGTGAGAACATCTAGCATTGGATGTGGTTCATATTCTGAATATAGCAGACCAATCACTACCTTTTACAAAATTAACTGTCAAGGAAATAGTTTTAAATTAAACTAAATAAAACTGGAACCTCTCAATGTCTCCATCACCTATGAAGCCAAGCAATTTTTAGAAGATTAGCCCCGGGCTGGGAGCAGTGGATCACACCTGTAATCCTAGCACTTTGGGAGGCAGGGTGCAAGGATTGTTTGAGCCCAGGAGTTCAAGACCAGCCTGGGCAACAGCGAGATCCTGTCTCTACAAAAAAAATTAAAAAAAATTAGCCAGGTGTGGTGATGCATGCCTGAAGTCCATGGCAACTCAGGAGCTGAGGCAGAAGGATCACTTGAGCTCAGGAGTTGGAGACTGCAGTAAGCTGTAATGACACCACTGCACTCTAGCCCAGGAACAGAGCGAGATTCTGTCTCAATTAAAAAAAAATTAAAAAGGGATCAGCCCTGGTAATAATACATAAATAATGGCTCTCTCCAACCAAAGTGAGAACAAAATTCTATAACCAAAGGTAATAAAGGATACTGTCACACCCTAAAGTGATATGTTCTCCTATCCCAAATATTTTGTTCTGAAATGAATGTTTCATCCACTGAGAAACTTGCATTTTTAGAGACTGAAGCAAGAAGAGAACGTGTCAGGGTAATGCCCATATCGCCATACATACTGATAGGATACTCAACTTGGGAGCTTAGGAAACACAATGCTGTGACAGAGAGAAATTATTTTCAGTACTGTAATTGCAATCATAAAGCTTGCAAAAAAATACCAATGGTAATGTGCTTATCCAATGACTTTATGCCAAAGCTTTGAAAATTATTACAAAAGGTCTTATAAAAAAAGGGAAGATTTTGAAATACAATCTCAATAATTTTAATAGTGTCTAATGTTGATATAATTTATAAATGTATTAAGAATAATCACTGCAGAAATCTAGAGGCAGAAGTAACTTTAACTAGACTCTTCCAAGAGTCAAAACATATTTCAAAATACACTGATTTAAAAACTTACTGAAATGATCAGGTGATCCCAGAGTTGAAAATACACAAGTCAAGAACTGAAGTCGAACTTGAACCTCAGCACTATGGCTGTACCTGTAATTTAAAGGTCATTAAAATAATTAGATATCTATAATTAAAGATTTGGTGGTCCTAATCATAACTTATACCACAGAAAAAAAATTTCCATTTTAATAATTCTCAACTATTTTAATTACATAATTTTGGTTATATAAAATGTGTTCATAAAGCCAAAATATAAAGCCAAATTTATGCTATTTAATAAATTATAAAAATCTCCAAACTACAACAAAATTTACTTTCAAATTAGATAATCATAAAGTACATAAAAGCCCAACAGTGGAGCAAAAGAAATATCATTTTAAAATTATATGATATGACTGGTCCGAAGGTAGTGAGTTATCTCACTTGTTCACAGTCAGTTACAGATTGAACTCCTTGTTCTACTACTCCCGCCCCCTGCTGACTACCGAACTTGACTAATCTAAAAAAATAAAAATAATGTAATATTCACATATATTAGAATAGTTAACAAGTAAACATCTACATCTCTGTCTAAAAACTACATGTTTCATATCATTGTCCCTATAGTGATAATATTATATTCCTTAAACAAATAACACTAAGAAGATATTATTTCCATAAATCTAATCCATAAAGAATACAGCTGATACAAAACTGGCATTCTGGAAGTTATTTCAAATCGAAATAATTATAATTCGTGTATGCAAAATTCGATGGTTAATATAAAAGTTGCTCTGGAAATTTACTAAGTAAGCGATTTCCCATGGTTTTCTGGAAATTTAGTTTGCAGGCATTTGCAAGGCGCTGACATTTCAAGAGGAAAGTGTTAGTCTGTCAGTGAGGAAGGGTAGGAGATAGATGGGTCTAAAGAGGTAGGTAAGGGCCAGATTTTAGCTAGCCCAAACGTCCAAAGTTTGGAATTGTTCTGGATGGAAAAGAAAGTCACTGAAGGGTGTTGGGGGGAGCAATGTAGGGGCAGGGGTACTAATCAGGTTTGCATTTTAGGATTCCTTTAGCAACCCAGTGAACTGCGTATTGAACGGTGTCTACTGTATCTATAAAATTCTAGTTCCCTCAGAATCTGAGCACCCAATCAATGAAACTAAACTGCTCATGAGTTCTTATTTCTACATTATAGATCAAAAGACAGATCATGAATGAACTGCCCAAACTGCTTTGCCAACATAAGGCAGCCACCCAGTCTAAGCCCTGATCTATATCCTAGCTTGCAGAGGGTCGAAGGGCTTATTAATTTAATTTTCTGTAATCCTCAAGTGCAAAATTTCAAAGGCTTCCCAAAATTACACTAAATTCACTATTGAAGTTTAACGTTTTCTAAAGATTGAGTTCACTGAACGTACCCTTGCTCCTCATTAGGGTCTCTTATTAATGTTGGCAAAGATAAGGTGAACTTTTGCCTCATTAATGTTGCAGTGCCCTTTGTGAAGATAAAAATACATATGGTGAGGTAGGGGGGAGAGGAAATGTAGTAAGTGACTCTCAGAATAGAATGCAATCTGGATAAAATTCAAGAACAGCTCTTAACAGCTTATGTTCTTTTTAACTAAAAAGATAGATATTGTAGCAGAGGCCTTAGAAAGTACAGGTTCAGATACAAGTTCTATCATCTATTAGCTCTGTGATTTTAAGTTACTGCATTTCTCTGAGCCTGAGTCTATAGGACATCAATCTTAGACATAAAAGGGAATGAAGTGCTGCTCTTTACAAAGTACCTTTATATCCCAAATACTACTACTTCGCCTATACTTGCATTCCAGAGTAAGACACTAGTAACCCTAGAAAGCATGGGTCCAGTCCCTTTGTATTCCCTTTTTCAGCTTCTATAGTACAGCCTCTGGCCTCATACTTCAAAGAACTCTGCCTGCTCCATGAGGGTCCCATGGGCTGCTGAAACCACCAGTCAGGATAATTTGGGGGGTTGTCAAGCAAAGACGGTAATGACAAATTCTCATGGGCTTGTTTATGACTTCTTAGATTATAGGAAATACAGAACAAAAATAGTCTCCCCGTAGGCATAAAACTTTAGTGATAGACGACTGCCTTAAAAAAATTCTCTTTGTAGCCTAAATGTTGACACAGATAGGATTTTCTCTGGAGAAGCTTGGATTCAAGAAATACATAATAGGTCTTTTTAAGAAATGAAGTAGTATGTTTCATGCCACAAGAATCTTCCCCTCCCCCCCAGGTGAAAATTTCAGAACTTAATTACTATAATCCCCACTGAAAAAAATGTGCCACAAATTCATGAAATCAGTATGCATTAACAAAGAGCAACAAATGGACAACTCTGTTTTACAGTCTGAAGGAACACGGAAGTTATACCAAAATAATCCAGACAACATCTCTCTGTTGTGGGGTTTTATTTTCCTAAGATGTCAGGGAACAAGGCAGACTGAAGAGTTGGAAGGATACGCTGGTGTACCCTAGGAAAGTACAGAAATCATCTCCAAGGAGCACCACTCCTCTATTTGACTTTTTCACCATAGAAGCAATCAGAGGTTTCACCTCTGATTCCATTAACAAAGTAAGTAACTTCCCTGCAGTCAATGCAGTGGACAATCAAGTCTCAGACCTGTGTTCATTTCTTGGCATTTAATGCTGAACTTTCTCTTTATGAGGACAATTCATGTATGTCTTCTACTTCCCTCTCTAAACCTGTCATTCCTTCTCTTCAAGTCCATGCCTGACGTTTCTTTACTAACAAGAATTTGAATTCTCTGTCTCCAAAAATGCTGAAGATGTGGGTCATGTGTGGTTTTATTTCTGCTCCTTGTTACTCCTACGATTTTTATGGAGGATGTATGGAGACACTCAGATTCAGGAAGCCACCATTACCCTCAAACTCTGCTTCAAGAGGAATAATTGAAGAAAGACACAGACTATTAGAATTTTAATAGGATTTTAAAAGAATGTATCTTATATAGAGGGAACTTTCTAAACAAAGATATAGAATAGAGTATAATTAAAGAAATACCTCAGAAACAATTTGGTAGGCTTACAGAAAAAACTGCCTAACAAAATCACTGAACACTAAAACTGGATAGGTTGAGTTTAAATCTTAGAGGGCCAAAGATACCAGGCTGAAGACATTGATATTTTATTTTTTATGCAGTGAAGAATGTAAATGGGGGTAAGGAGTTGAGTTCTTGTTTGTTTCATATCATACATTATTTGTTTTAGCCAGGTAACTACAATTTACAGACAATCTACGTGCCAGGTGTAATTTATGGTATCATTTTATTAAATTCTTATAAAAACTTACAAGGTAATTGGAATTTACACCAGAGAGGTAAATAATTGAAATAAGTTTAAAATAATAAAATTCATAACCTAAATCCTGGTCTATATGATTCTCATGCCCACCTGCTTTCCACTCATACTATATTGCCTTCCTAATTTGACAGGGATAAGGAATGAACCAGCATAGGGAGGGACTGAGGCAAGGAGACAGACCCAGAGGCAGTTATGAGGACAAAAGCAGTGTCTGTGGAAATGTCAACTTCTGAAAAGATATGGGCTATATTTTAATATTAAGACAGAGATTGATGGCAATATAATGTAGCATCTAATAATTTGAGTTCTATGCATCTGACTTAATTAAAAAAAAAAAAAAAAAGAATGTGAGTACTAGAAACAGACTGCCTGTGTACAAATGCTGGCTCCACTCTTTTAAGTGTGATCTTGGGCAAGTTTTGTCGTTTCACAGCTTCAGTGTTCTCATTGGTGAAATGAGATTGTCTGCCTCAAATGGGTTATTATGTAGCTTAAGTTAATACTTGGTACTTAAATGGTATCTGGCACATAGTAAATATCAACGAACACTGGCTACTTTTTAAAATCATCATCATTTATATTTGAGAATAAAAGAGTACAAAAGCCTCAAGTCTCCAAGCTTTAGGTGGCTCAAAAGATGGTGCTACCCTCTAGGACATAGTAAAATCTGGAGAAAAACCGGTTTTGTGGGAGATAAGTGAATTATTTTTGGAAGTGGGTAAGTATTTTTGGAAGTGGATAAGTATGCCTATGACTTTTCTGAATGCTTGTACAGTCTGCTCAGTTTCCCTTACGTGGAGGTTTCCTATGTGGAGATTTTCTCAATCGACACTGTGACTCTTATTCACTGATATGCATGCCAGTACTGACACTGACTGATGTCCTCAACTTTGACATGAGTCCACACCAATTAGTTCAACAGCAGAAACCTTTTGAATTTTTCATTCATGTTCTTACAAGGAGCTTTAAACACAGCTATACCACTACCCATCAACTCTACCAATTCTTGTCCCAAGTCACTTGAATATATCCAGAGAAGATGTTTGAAATATATGATAAAATATTAATCAGTTACACTACCAGTTTTTAAACCTTCCACACATGTCCTAAACTTTCTAATACTAGTATCCAATGATAATAACAAAGCAAAATGTTTTAAATTAACTATATGTTAAATATATTCTTTTGGAAGTAAACATTTACAAATTTTAGAATCAATACTCTACATTAAGATAAGCACATTGTTGATTTCTGAAAAATATATTTACCTTTGATTCCTAGAAGCATCTTTGAACAAATCTCAATAGTAAAGGTTAACCAATCTCCAAAAGCTACATTTCCGTAAGACTAAGAATTATAAGAGAACACCTTAGAACAATCTTTCAACTTTAAAACATTCTATCAGCCTTTCTTTTACAATTTTATACAAACAAAATTTTCTGTCACATTTATTTATTATATGAAAGAACAGAAGTAGAAACACTAGAAAATTATCTTTCAGAGGAAAGACAATTCACACTTAAACATATTTAACCGGGCTAAGAGGTACTTACAATGCATGTTTTTGTCTTCCTTCTCTTACAGTTTGAATGTAGTATACCAAATTATCAAAGAAAAGCTTCATCATATTCAGTTCTTTTTCTGCCCACCTGGCCCAATTAAAAGGAAAAAATAATTTTAAAGGGGACAGAGTAAGAGACTAAATCTATGCTAGGACAGAAAAAAATGTTTCTCTAAAAAAAATCTTCAAATGTAAAACTTTTAAACTATCCAAAATTTTCAAATGTTATTTATATTTGAATGGTGAAAAAGTATAAAGCAATGTTCCTTAATTTCTATCAATTTAAAGAATCATTTTTTTTTAAATCTCAAAATACTACCTGTGAAAGGGATAAAATGCATGGTAAAGTGCTATTATTAATATTTCACGCTGACTTAAAAGGCTATGTAGCTACTAAGGAATAAATTATGATTTTTGAATCACAATATCAAGAAAGTCCATTCTTCCAGTGTACAAGTTCCTAGAGAAGCTACTGGAAGTCAAAATTATATTAAGAGAAGCCAAGTTTTTCCACAAATATAATGGTATAATAAATTCAGAATTGAATTCATAACCATGGGTCAAATTTCCCTAGCAATGACTGCAAACACCATATTAAACAAAATATAAATCTCATGTAATATGAAACTTTTTTGAGCTTATCTATAAACTGAACTATTAATTTGTTGACTGGGACAACGTAGTAACTCATCATGTGACTTTATATTTCCTAGAGTATCAACATGTTCTGTAGGCCAGGCGCGGTGGCTCACGCCTGTAATCCCAGCACTCTGGGAGGCCGAGGCGGAAGGATCATTTGAGCTCAGGAGTTTGAGACCAGCCTGAGCAAGAGCGAGACCCCCATCTATACTAAAAAAAAAAAATAGAAAGAAATTAGCAGGACATCTAAA
>NW_012138080.1:3801357-3815705 GCF_000956105.1 Propithecus coquereli
ATTAAATGAATTTTTTAATTGACAATAATTTCCTTAATTTTTTTTTTTTTTTCTGAGACAGAGTCTCACTCTGTTCCCCGGGCTAGAGTGCCGTGGCGTCAGCCTAGCTCACAGCAACCTCAAACTTCTGGGCTCAAATGATCCTCCTGCCTCAGCCTCCCGAGTAGCTGGGACTACAGGTACACGCCACCACACCCAGCTAATTTTTTATATATATTTTTAGTTGTCCAGCCAATTTCTTTTTATTTTTAGTAGAGACAGGGTCTCGCTCTTATTCAGGCTGGTCTTCAACTCCTGAGCTCAAGCAATTCTCCCGCCTCGGCCTCCCAGAGTGCCAGGATTACAGGCGTGAGCCACCACGCCCAGCCTTAAATTCAGCCACTTAAAAACTACAGAAAATCCAATGAAAAAGAACTCACACCATTCTTGGACTTCAGTGATGCTAAATTCCCACCCCTCAAGGATCTTCCTTATACAAACAGAACTTTCACTACATTCATTTTGTAACACTAACCGAAGAAAGAGACTTTCTAAGATAATTCTTTTTTTTTTTTTTTTTTTTGAGACAGAGTCTCACTCTGTTGCCTGGGCTAGAGTGAGTGCCATGGCGTCAGCCTAGCTCACAGCAACCTCAAACTACTGGGCTCAATCGATCCTCCTGTCTCAGCCTCCCGAGCAGCTGAGACTACAGGCATGCGCCACCATGCCCGGCTAATTTTTTCTATATATATATTTTTAGCTGTCCAGATAATTTCTTTCTATTTTTTTAGTAGAGACGGAGTCTCGCTCTTGCTCAGGCTGGTCTTGAACTCCTGACCTTGAGCGATCCACCTGCCTCGGCCTCTCTAAGATAATTCTTAAAAAAAGAGGTTCAGGTTAAACATATCCCCTTTAAAAGAACAATACAGAACAAGGGATATGACTCAGAAGAACTAACTTCATCCAATTTGGAACTCTAGTACAGACTTCTAAGAATTTTTTAAATGATATTCATTCTGAAAGCAAACAAGCACTTTTACCATCTAATCTTAGATTTGAGAAGGAGGCAGGTATCATTCACAAACTAATTCATTCAAAAATGAATCCTTTAACAAAGTCTAACTGTTCCTGAAATTTAAATGCCTCTGCAATCTCTTCAAAAGTTTATTTAGAATAAAGTATACAACATATTTTCTTAGGTTAATGAATCGTTTGTGGTAGCCAACTTTCTCTAGACTTATAACCAACCAGAAGATGGGTTCAATTTCATGTCAATGTACTACGTTTGAAAGAATTCTTTTGAGATTCATTAATTATAAGTTCTCCATTGATGTAAAGGAGTATATGTTGAGTATCCCTCCTGAAATGCTCAGGACCAGAAGTGTTTCAGATTTTGGATTGTTTTAAGATTCTGAATATTTGCAGACTATATACTGGTTGAGTATCCCTAACTTGAAAATCTAAAGTGCTCCAATGAGGATTCGAGTGTCATGTAGGCGCTCAAAAAGTTTTGGATTGTGGAGCATTTTGGATTTTGAATTTTCAATGCTCAACCTGTAACAGGATAGTATCAAGATTATCCCTAACATAATGGTAGGTCTAGAACCGATTTCCAGTAATGGGAAAAATTAAAGGCATCCAAGAGTATTTATTTTAGCATGGATCTTCTTCAGGAGTCCTCTGCTGTGGCCACATACAATAAAAATAGTCTCCCTAAAATTAGAGCATTAATTGCTATCATACTGTTTTCAAACTACAAAGAAAACAAAAGTCAGATTTTCTTGATGATTGGGATATAATCCCTACAGGGCTAAGTAGCAGAGAAACCTAAGGAAATATTTAAACTACATCAAACTCAAATTTTCCTGGTACAGAGTAAAAGATCATAAGTTATTCAAAACCTTGACTAATAACTGTAATTTGAAATAAATCTTAAAAATAAATACTTTTATTACATTTATTATTTACTTACATTGTAATCCAATGTGTATCATAACTGCTCCCAAACTGCTGAAAAGTACCGAACAGTTTTGGAAGAAGACGAAGTGAAATTACTACTGATCTGAAACAGCAAAAACAGATATTTACAGAATAAAATAATTTTAACTACTAGTGACTGTAGCTTTTTACAGAAATTCAGCTATTTAAAATTTTAAATGCAAAAAGATTTAACGAATTTTACATATAAATATATTCCTTAAACATTAAAAAAATTTTTTCTGAAGCATAAATTCATTTTATACATTGTATATTAGAGCAAGAAATCCAAGTTTTAAAAATTCCAATAATAAGACTTTTAAGATAAACTATAAATACCTGGGTATAAAAGCAAGTTGAGAGCATTTAAAGATCTTTTTATTTTTCATGAAAATATTCTTTACTAAGTCATTGTTATAACTTTTTCCCTAATTCTCACTTAATATGATTTATATCAAGTTGAGAATCACTGACTTACGAACCATGTTAGTAATGGAAGTACACCACATACCTCAAGTACAAAGGAGCAGAAAAGGGATAGGAAATCACTCTAAAACCTCAAGAATATTTGAGTGTGCTTATTCTCAGAAAGGAGTAAGTATAGGGAAGACGCTGACATACAAATCCCACAGGGAGGAAAAGAAGTTGGCTGCATGAGCCTTGAAAGGACAAACTCTTAACAAGGAGATGACTTTCTTTTGAGCTTAGGAGCCAATATTGCTTCATGAAACAATTTTTTAAAAAGAGAAAAGCTGGTACCCTACCCACAAATAATAGTATACAAGTAAGTCCCCAACACTGCTTACTTTTTGAGAAAAATATCAGGGATATCAAACCACAGAGTTGCACTTCTGAGTGGAAGAGAAACAGTGGTAAATACTGAGTAGGAGAAATTAGAAAAGTTTCTGTTTCTGAATAAAACCCAAAGTATTTAGGTTGGACTACAAAGTCCTGTATAATCCGCCTCTATTCCTCCCATCAGTCTAATTTAATTTCCTTCATCTTCCTTTTTGCTATTCCTTCAACACAAACAAGCACATTCTTGCCTCAGAGTCTTTGCAAACGCCTCTACCTGGAATGCTCTTTAAGTAAATATTTATATAGATGCAAGACACTTGCTTCGGGTTTCCTCAACTGTCAACATAATGACCTTGACAATTCTATAAAATCAATGGAAGATATCACAAAGAAAAAAATATATAGGAACAATGTCATATTAAATCACAAAAGCAAATTTCAAAATTGTTTACATCGTGTAATTTCAACAATGTCTTTAAAATACAGGGAGAAAAAAGACTAAAAAAGAGATACCATATCTTATTTCCTTTATAGTGTGGCGAGTCTTACAGTGTGTAATAGTTTTGTTTTCTGAAAACCTTATTAAATTCTGTCTCTTGCAGTCAGTGGTGTTGACTCTAAATTGTTTAAATTTTATTTACTTCCTAAATTTTCTTCAATAAACCCGTTTTCATCTTATAAAATGCAATGTGGGAGTAAGCATATGATGTGTGACATAGAGAAACAGGAAGGCAGGCATTAAGTAGATATTAGTTGAGCTGAGTGGATAACGGTGTGATTCATGTAAGAGAAGCAGCAAAAATAGGAATGTAGAAACAGGACTCATCTTCCTTCCATTCCTACCCTAAGGGAATGCTTTTCTTCATAAATAATAATAAAAATGCTGAATTACTGAAAAGTAATTACATCATGTGACTAAAACACTTTAAGAGTTTTTCCTATTATCAGAAAAATTCCAACTTTTCTCCCATTTTAAAAAAAATTAAATTCCAAAGAATAGAAAAGACACATTTTAAGTTGCTATATATTTAAGAATATAATGACCAAATCCAGATTCAAAACAGTAAAACTTCTTTAAACTGATAAAATAAAAACAATAAAAAATAAAAATAAACTGATAAATGATATTTGAAAGGAAAACTCATGTAAAGTACTGCATTTAGATGAAAAATTAACAACATATACAAAATAAGGAAGATCATTTATGTGCCTCATGACAATATATGCAATTTATATTTCAATGATAAAGGAAACTTTAAAAGATCAAATCTACCAATATTAAAACTAATATTATGTTATAGAATTTCTCCTATAATGACTATGGGATGTTATATTGCCTGAACTTTTTTGCCTAAGTAGTTCTGACTGCTGCTATGCTTACGAAACTCAGTATAGAAGGGAATCATTATATTCAAAAGTACATTTCACAAATCCTTCAAGGAGTGAAAATTTCAAATACCAAAACATATATTCCTAGGCAAAAATATGTTTAGGACAAAAAGGTTCAATGATCCAGAGTAGCAAGACACTAATTTTAGACTCAAGAAAAATGCTATTACCCTATAGTGCACTAGTTGCTTGCTTTATTACAGAAGTTTTTGTTGTAACCAAAAATTTATGACTGGTCAACAGTGTGGTGTTCCCCATAAGAATTACTAATGTAGCTTTATGTTGCCTTAGAACACACATATTTGATGGTAGTCTTCACAGTGGAAGTTACATATAGATGATTTTGTCTAATTCAGGACTCCATATTTTAAAGAGGTATGTTTAAAAAAACATTTAGTCATTAGAAATTATATCTATATTACATACATTATAAAGTATATATAAAAAGTTGACATGAAATTCCATATGTAATATAGTCTCTAGGGAGGGAAAACAAAACAAATATATATGGCACCACCCATTTCTTAATTATATCGACCTCTATTAGTAAACAAGATCCCTGACACTTGCAATCATTTTACTTAAGAAATTCCTTTGTCCACAAAGGCAAAAAATTTGAACACGTGGGTTAAAGTACCTACAATGGCTCAAGAAAGGCCAAAAATAATACAATGGAGAGGTCCCCAGACTAGTCTCAACTCAATTCCTGGGAGGTCAGAGAATTTCAGGGATGTCTACGCACAAAAGGTGCATCTGCCTTTTACTAAACATTGAAAACAAAAGAAATAATCACAACCCACTGCCTACTTCTACTCAAAGGGCAGCAGTATTATCACACTCATCTTTGGTAATAAAACACTATAAACTCTTCGGCCTTCTCTTCCTGGTTCTTCCCTAAGACAGGAAAAGCTGGGTTAAGAGGGTGCCCCACCCCCAAAAAAGTAATGGAATCTTAATTATGGGAACTGCTGTCTACCTTATGCTCTCACTTTATAACAATATTCTGCACTGCTGAAATATTACTATGTGCCTTATAAAACAATTGGCATAAGGCTAAATGTGCACGTCACATATCACAGGAAGAGATTATATTGTACACACATTTTTAAAAAATGTTTACAGTGATTCTGTATGAATGGGAGAATTATGAGGGATTTATGGAAGATCTTAGTTTCCTTTTTCAGATCTCCACACTTCCTGAGAAGTAATGAGCTTTTATTACCATTCCAAAAAAGCTAAGTTTACTCAGCATTTTCTGTTTGCTAAAAAATAAAAATAAAAAAATAAAGCTAAGTTCATTTTGTAAAATAAACTGAAATATGACCATAGAAAAAGCAAAGCAAACAATGACTGTGCCACTGTACTCCAGCCTGGACAACAGAGCAAGACCCTGTCTCTAACTGAATAAAGAGGAGAAAAAAAGAAAAGAAAAAGAAAAGAGAAAAGAAAAGAAAATGGAGGGAGGGAGGGAAGGGAAGCAAGGGAGTGAGGAAAGGAAGGGAAGAAGGGGAAGGGAAGGAGAGGAAGGGGAGGGAAGGAAGGGGAGGGAAAGAAGGGAAGGAGGGGAGAAAGGAAGAAAAGGGAAAGCGAGGGGAAGGGAGAGAGAAAGGAAGAAAAGAAAACCAAACACTAACAGGTCTATAAAACACAGCAAGAACAGGAAAGAAAATGAAAAAGTTAGCAAAGATAAAAAGGAAGAAAAACATAAATCATCCTTAAATAGACGAATAATTGACAAATAAAAAACACCTTTCTTGGTCAAATGTCAGGATTATGGTGAAGGAGTTAAGGTTGCAGTTGCTCATTTGCTTGTTTGAACATAAGGGAAAACTTTCTATTCATGTCAGCATTCTTGTGCGACATTCCTAATGTAATGGTAAACTCAGAGGGCTAGGTCTGGAGAAAGGAATCTTGTGATTATAGCAGAGTTTTTCAATCCCAGCACTAGTCACATTCTGGATTGGTAATTCTTTGTTGTGTGGGTTGCTGTCTTCTGCATTATAGAGTTAGCAGCATCCCTGGCCTGAAGTAACACCCTACTCACTTACTAGTCATAACAACCAAAAAATGTCCCCAGACATTGTCTAGGAAGAAAAAAATATACCATTAAGAACCACCAGTTTATCAGGAAACCCCGACTAATGATGTTTATATGAAAACTTTACTAATTTTAGCTGCTATACACTGGACATGTTGTACATCTTAATAAACTGAAGATGCCACTATACTCCAAGTATTGTCACATATGACTAATGGTATTCACATTAAGACTTGTATGATATAGCAATCCTCTGAGGAGCAAAGTTTGAAGGCAAAATTAACTTAATAATAGCTATGTCTACAAGATATTCAATAAACCAATAAATAATTGATTATGGTATAGGGATTACTTCAGACAAATGAAATAGGTTTTATCTTCGAGTAATTTGGGGGTAGATGAATTAATACTTAATAAAAAAGTTCCAGGTTGATAATTTTTCATTTTATACAAAGACTTTTTCCTTTTGTCTCTTTCAAATTTCCCTACTTATAAAAGAAATATGCATTCATTTTAGAAAAGTCGAAAAACAAAAAGGCATAAAGAATAACTAAATCTTCCCACAAATAACTGCATTTTAGATATTACACTGACTTATTTCTTGCAATCTTTTTAACAGATGGGCCTGTAAATATGTGCCCATATCATTATATAATCTTTGAAAATTAAGTCTTAACTGATGCTGTTTTGCTACTCTTCATTGAAGTTTAACATACATACAAAGAAGTGTAGAGGAGAAAAAACATGGCGGACTAGAAGCAGCCTGCCAACATGCTCCCAAGGAAAGAAGTGAAAGGTCCTACATATGGATCACTCTTATCTGAAGCAGCATTGTGAAATCAGAGAAACAATGCAAGACATTCACAGTGGGGGAAAAAAAGAGTTTCCAGCAAAGAACAGGAGCCCTGCACACCTATAATCCCTGAATTGAGAAAACAGGTCTCAGATGAGAAGAAACCAGCAAAAGAACCCTGGCAACATGAAAAATCAAAACAGAACAACACCCCCAAGGGATCGCAATGGAACTATAGCAGTGAACTCCAACTATAAAGAAACTGTCAAAATGACAGAAATGGAATTCAGAATATGGATGGCAATAGGATGAATGGAATTGAAAAGAAAGATGAAAACCAACAAAAAGAAGCCCAAAAAATATTTCAGGAAATCAGTGAAAAAGTCACTAAAGAACTATACAAAATTAGGAAAGATGTAATAGAACTTAAAGAAATGTAAGAGCCATTCAGGGATTTGTCAAAATACAGCAGAAAGTGGCTGGGGCTGATGCCATCTTGGACTCAGCCCGTCTGTACATAAACAATAAAAAAAAAGAAAAGAAAAAGAAAACCAAATACAGCAGAAAGTTTCAGCAACAGACTAAACCAAAGAGAAGAAAGAATCTCAGAGCTTGAAGACAAGGCTCTCAAACTAACCCAATCATTTACAGAGGCAGAGAAGAGAACAACAAAGGCAGAGCAATCACTTAGAAAAATATGGGACTATGCAAAGTGAACAAACATACAAATTATAGGTATCACTGAGGGAGAAGAAAGTGCTAAAAGCATGAAAATCAATTTAAGGGAATTATTGAGGAAAACTTCCCCAGTATCACCAGAGATCCAGACATCCAAATACAAGATGGTCATCAAACTCTGGGAAGATTCATAGCAAATAGAACATCTCCAAGATACACAGTAATCAACACGGCTAAAGCCAAAATGAAAGAGAAAATTCTACAAGCAGCCAGACAAAAGCAACAACTGACCTAAAAGAGAAAACCCATCAGGATAACAGCAGACTTCTCAGTGAAAACCTTACAAGCCAGAAGGGAGTGGGCCCCCATCTTCAATCTTCTTCAACTGTTGCCTAGAATTTGGTAACCTGCAAAAACTAAGTTTCACATTTGATGGAGGAATTAAGTCTTTTCCAGACAAGCAAACATTGAGAAAATCTGTCATAACTAGACCTGCAGGAAGTACTCAAATCTGCATTATAAACGGATCAGCACAATAGACACCCACCAGTGTACAATCACCCAAAAGCTAAAGGTCAAAACCCAGATACCACAATGGCTCAAGAGGTAAAACAAAAGCAATAAATTCTATGCAACAGGATGAACAGAAATCCACATCACTTATCAATTCCTTCAATAAATGTGAATGCCTTGAACTCCCCACTGAAGAGACACAGGCTGGCTGAATGGATAAAAAAATACAAGCCAAGTATCTGCTGTCTCCAGGAAACATCTAACCCACAAGGACTCATTCAGACTCAAGGTGAAGGGATGGAAAAACAATAGTCCATGTAAATGGAAACCAAAAGGAAGATGGTATAGCCATTCTCATATCAGATAACATAAACTTAAAGTCAACAAAAGTAAAGAAAGACAAAGATGGTCATCATATAACGGTGAAGGGAACAATTCAACAAGAAGATATAACAATCCTAAATATCTATGTACCTAACACAGCTGCGCCCAGATTCATAAGGCAATCCTTACTTGATCTAAACAAAATGATAAACAGCAGCATCTTAATAGCTGGACTTCAACACCCCACTGACAGAATGGAACAGATCCTCCAAGCAGAAAATAAACAAAGAAACAATGGACTTAAAACAGGACTCTAGAACAAATGGGCCTAACAGACATTTACAGAACATTCTACCCCAAAACTATTGAATATACGTTCTTTTCATCAGCTCACAGAATATTCTCTAAGACTGATCACATCCTAGGCCACAAAACATGTCCCAACAAATTCAAAAATGCGTACAAATCTAAGTGCACACCTCAAAATTTTGAGGTAAACACATATATGCAACCAGCACCGAGATCAAGAAATAAATCATTACCAGCATCCCAGAAGCCTCCATTGTGTCCCTTTCCAACCACTAACAACTTAAGGGTAATCATTATCCTGAGTGCTAAATACAATAGTTTACTTGTTTTGAAACTTGATATAATATATATACTCTATTGTGCCTGATTTCTTTCATGTGACATTGTTTATGAGATTCATCCACATTGTTCCATGTAGTTCATTTGCTGTTATTGCTATATAGTGTTTCATTCTATGAACAGTCTACAATTATCCATTCTACAGGGTTTCTTTTTTTTTTTTTTTTTTTGGCATTTGGATAGCTATAAAACAATATTTAGTTATTTTGAATAGTGCTGCTATGAATATTCTTGAATATGTCTTTTGGTGACCATCTGGAAAGATATCTGTTAGGCACAAACTTAGAAGAGGAATTACTAGGTATGCGGATGCACATTTAGGGAGCATCAATTAATATAATCACTTTAAGAAAACTAGTGTTTTTGCAAAGACTTTTAAAAGAAAATTAACATTTTACAATTAACTGCTATGAATCCTATGTAAATGATCACACAACATCCAGCCATTAAAAGCATTCTTTTTAAAAAATATGCCAACTGAGGCAACTAATCCACTAAGAGTCCTATTAGTGGTTAGAATGAGCAATTTTTCTATTCGTGACTGTTCAAATTATAGCCCTTTAAGGAAGAAAAACAAAAAATAAAATACTGAATATACTTTTTCTAATTCAATTAGAGAAAAAATATTTTGAGGCACTTAGATATTACATAAAATCAGACATTTATAGCAGGCCTGGGCAGGTGAGAGCTGAAAACAATGTATTAATAACTGAACTGTCAACATATATACCATGATCATGTTTTTACTACATGAGAGAATGAAACATTATCACAGTAGAATAAGTAAAGGGAAACCTGAAACTGTACCAATAGAATAGCACTGAAAAATCAAGACACTTGTAATCAACTGAGCCCCAATGAGAAGTACATAAATATGAGGCAAAACTCAAACTAGAAAAGAAACACTAAACTTTTTTTTTTTTTTTGAGACAGGGTCTCACTGTGTTGCCTGGGCTAGAGTGCCATGGCATCATCCTAGCTCACAGCAACCTCAAACTCCTGGGCTCAAGTGATCCTTCTGCCTCAGCCTCCCAAGTAGCTGGGACTACAGGCATGCACCACCATGCCCGGCTAATTTTTTCTATATATTTTTAGTTGCCCAGCTAATTTCTTTCTATTTTTTTTTTTTTAGTAGAGACAGGGTCTCACTCTTGCTCAGGCTGGTTTCGAACTCCTGAGTTCAAACAATCCGCCCGTCTCGGCCTCCCAGAGAGCTAGGATTACAGGCGTGAGCCACCGCGCCCGGCCAACTAATTCTTTTTTTAAAACCACTTTATTGAGATATGAATGATATACAAAGAGCTGCATATACTTAATGAATGCAACTTGCTGAGTTACTAACCTAATTTTTTATGTACTATAGAAGCTAACACACAAAAAATACACCCAAATGGAAAAATAATGTCATCAAAGTGTTTGTATTTTAGCTTAAGTTTAATTTCACTTATCTTAGTTAGCTTCCTTTATATATGAGACAGCTTAAGAACATTTAACTGCAATTTGAAAACAAAGTAATCACTACTGTGTTCCGAGAATCAAGAAGAGAGTAACTATTATTATTTCTTTGTTTCTGTTGGAGATCTAACCAAGAGTGCTGATAAGTGCTGAAAAAAGCAACACTAAGTGACAAAATATTAACTTTGTAAAGGAAAAGTCTCTAAATTTAATATAAAAATCATAATTATTAAAAACATAAACTGATATGGGTACATTAAATACCATGCAAACACCACACCTGGTAAGAATGCACAAAAAGAACTTGGGACTACTCCATAAAAGTTTTTAATTCCTCTTTACCTGTTGTTTCCTAAGTTTTCAAGGCAACCTTCAATGAATCTCATTCGAATCTGTCTATCCGTAAACCAACATACTAAGGAACAGAGAAGTTTCTCTGCTTCATTTATTAATCCTTCAGAAAGATTAACCTATAAAAAATGTACATACATAAAGTTATTATTTATCCTAATTGCATCTTGCAGAAATCTTGTAGTCTTTTGGCTCTATTAAATAACTTACTGCATCATCATCTTGAACTATATCCCACAACAAAGTGTTTCCTTTCTTGCAAACGTTATCCAAATTAATGTCTGTCACAGCATTACTGTTAAACTGATGTTTATGAACTGCAGGTCCTGAAGGGACAAAACATAGTATACTAAAGAGGAGTGCAGCTGACTGAAATTGGAAATTACAGCATTCATAAAAACAAATCCAAAGAAAAGTGTAAGACTAAAGCTCTTCTTTAGATCACAAAATAAAAACACACTAGTACAATACCTACCGTATGAATGGAAATGAATAATATTATTTAGAGTTTGGTAAGGGTAAAATGAAACAAATTTTCTTTCCATAGTCTCTGTACTATTTCTAATAAACATGATTACTTGGTATTTTTCCCAAGGTGAGAACTGCATATAAATACTCAAAACTAAGCATAAAAAACTTACTAGAAATAATTCTTTAACCAAGGGACACTCCTCTAAAGAACCTTCTGTATAGTTTCTCATAATCCCTACATTAAAAAAGCCCAGTATTTTCATTGAAGATAATTTACCCCAAACATTCAATTAAATTAAAAGTTTTCGTTATAATAATCCAAGGATGGGCATGGTGGCTACTGCCTGTAATCCCAGCATTTTGGGAAGCCAAGGAAGGAGGACTGTTTGAAGGCCAGGAGATTGAGACTAGCCTGAGCAACACAGCAAGATCCATTCTCCACAAAAAATTAAAAACTTAGCTGGGCACGGTGGTGCACTACAGGTGGGGAGCCTGTGGCCTCAGGGCCACATGTGGCCTTCTGGATCCTTGAGTGCAGCCTTTTGACTGAATTCAAACTTACAGAACAAGGATTTGTTCTGTGTTCTAAATACAGTTAATCCCTGATCCCATTCTCCAGTCCAAGGATTTGTTCTGTGAAGTTTGGATTTAGTCAAGGGGCCACACTTGGGGATCTAGAGGGCCACAAGTTCCCCACCTCCTGGCAGGTATTTGAGGTTGCAGTGAACTATGATGACACCACTGCATTCTAGCCCAGGCAACAGAGCAAGACACTGTCTTAAAAAGAAACAAACAAACAAACAAAAAACAGAAAAAAAGAAAAACAATTTGACTTCCTGGGTGCCACGCTAAATAATCACTAGTAGTATATTAAGCAAAAATGCTTTTCTGAAAAACAATTTTACCATGAAATTTACCTGTTGTACATGCACAATTTCATTAAATTGAGAATTGTGCAACCACAATCCAATTTTAGAACATTTTGACCATCCCAAAACATTTCCTTGCACCTAAATACAGTTAGCCCCTGATCCCGTTCTCCAGTCCAAACTTATTTTATCATCTCCATAAATTAGCCTCTTCTAGAAAATTTCATGTAAATAAAATTATATAGTATGTAATCTTTTACGCCTGGCTTCTTTTACTTAGTATGTTTCTGAGGTTCCTTGTAAAAGATAATACTCCATGATATAGAAATACTGCTTTTTGTTTATACATTCACCAGTTATAGGAGATTTGGATGGTTTCTAGTTTTTGGCTATTATGAATAATGCTGTCATAAACATCTGTGTAACAAGTCTTTGTATGATTTCCTTTCCTTTCTCTTGGGTAAATACCAAGGAGTAGAATTGCTGGGTCATATAATATATACATATGTTTAACATTGCAAGTAATTGCCAAATGTTTTCCAAAGTGGTTGTGCCATTTTACATTTCCATCAGCAGTATATGAAGCACCAGTTAGCTCCTGTTCCTCCACATCCCCCTGAACATGTTGGTATGATCACTCCTTTTAATTGTACCCATTCTAATAGGTGTGTAGTGGAATCTCACTGTGGTTATTAATTTGAATTTCCCTAATGACTGACAATGTTGAGAATCTGTTCATGTACTTATTGGCCATTCATATTGCTTCTTTGGTGAAATAAATCATTTGCCACTTTTTAATTATGTTGCCTTACTATTGAGTTGAAAAAGTTGCTACATATTCTAGATACAAGGCCTTTATTAGATATATAATTTTCAAATATTTCTTCTAGTCTGTGGCTTATTTTGCTCTTTTGGGGAGGTTGTTTTGGTATTTACCTTTTAAAATTAATTTTATTAAAATATAATGTACATAAATAATCCAGATAGAGAACATTTCTATCACCCCAGAACATTCCCTCACGACCCTTTTAACAATCAACCTCCACCCCCAAATGCTAAGCTATCATGAGCAGATGTCTACCATTACAAATTACTTTTGACTACTTTAGAACTGTGTATCACTGATATAGTATGTACTCTTTTGTTTCTAACTTCTTTTGCTTGGAATGTTTTTTTTTGTTGTTGTGGGGTTGTTTGTTTTCTGAGACAGAATCTTGCTCTGCCACCCGGGCTAGAGTGCCAAGGCGTCAGCCTAGCTCACAGCAACCTCAAACTCCTGGGCTCAAACAATCCTCCAGTCTCAGCCTATCAAGTAGCTGGGACTACAGGCGCGTGCCATCACGCCCAGCTAATTTTTTCTATTTTTAGTAGAGACGTAGACACAGGGTCTCGCTCTTGCTTAGGCTGGTCTCGGACTCCTGTGCTCCTGTCCTCAAGTGATCTTCCCACCTCAGGCCCCCGGAGTGCTAGGATAAGAGGCATGAGCCAAAGTACCCAGCCCAGAAAGTTTTTTGATATTCATCTATGGTGTTGCATGTGCGAGTAGTTCTTTCCATTTTATTGATGAGTAGAATTCCACTATGTGAATAGACCAGTTAATTTCAACTGAGGGCCTTATGAGTAAGGCAGCAGGCATGAACATTTACATCTTTTTTCAGACACATGTTTTCATTTCTCTTAGATAAAAACCTAGGGCAGGAATTGTTGGGTCATATGGTAGGTATACATTTAACTTTGTGAGAAACTGATAAAACAGTTCTCCAAAGTGCATATATTTTATACTCAACAGCAATGTATGACAGTTCCAATTCTACATCCTTATCATCAGTCCTTGATATTGTCAGTCCTTAACTTTACGCATTCTAATAGGTATGTAGTAGTACCTCATTGTGGTTTTAACTTTCATTTCCCAGATTAGAGACACTGAAAATGCACTTACTGACAATGAGAATGTATTTATTGACTACATCTTTTACGAAGAATCTGTTCAAATCTTTTTCTCATTTTTAATTTTGATTGTCTTACTGTGTTGGAAGAGTTCTTTTTTTTTTTTTTTTTTTTTTTT
>NW_012138080.1:3817480-3820246 GCF_000956105.1 Propithecus coquereli
GTAATATAAATTATTTATGTTTTGTAGACGGTAATATATTTTACTTACTACAGAACCTTACCTTGACTAAGATGTTCATGGTAAATGGATGCTAAATTGGGAAGATGTTGTTGGAGATGAGATGTTAGTTCTGCATGTGAATTAATCTGAACTAGCTCCTCTTCACATCCAGATTCTTCACCATCAAAATCAGCCATATTTTTTTCTGATTTTGCACTGACCTGGGAGCTACTGCAACTGACATCATCTGCACTTAGCATATCATCAACCATATGCCTACAACGCAGAGAAAAGGAGAAAGTTAATAATTACAAATTTAAACATACTTTGTGAATCACAAAAAATACCTCTCAAAACAGTGGGCACTCAACACAAACAAAGCTACATCTGTTTTTTAACAATATGTAATATTGAGAGCTTTACAAAAACTGAAAAGTCAACAATGTCAGAACTATTTAATAATTTTACAGTATACACACATATTACCTGGCCTATTAACACACTTCACTAGGACAACTTCAAAAAGAATAGTTTTAGGCAAGACTAATAATACTCACTGTTATATCTTATTTTATAAACTCAAAGTCACAATGTGAAGCCATAACACTTGTTTCCATTTATTCATACACCTGCAGACTCAAATGAGATAACTACTCAATTAAGGATGTAATCTAGATGAAGTTATTATTAATTGGGGAATTTTGATTGACCAAATACATACTAGTCACTCACCTCTAAAACATACTGTTATAGGTACGTTAAAGCAGCGGTCCCCAACCTTTCTGGCACCAGGGACGAGTTTCATGGAAGACAATTTTTCCATGGATTGTGGGCAGGGGGGTGGGGGGGATAGTTTCAGGATGATTCAAGTGTATTACATCTATTGTGCAGTCAAATGTCTCTGCTAATGATAATCTGTATTTGCAGCTACTCCCCAGCGCTAGCATCTCTGCCTCAGTTCTACCTCAGGTCATCAGGCATTAGATTCTCTTAAGAACCATGCAACCTAGATCCCTCACATGTGCAGTTTATAGTCAGGTTGGCACTCCTATGAGAATCTAATGCTGCTGCTGATCTGACAGGAGGCGGAACCTATGTGGTGATGTGAGCTACGGGGAGCAGCCGTAAATACAGATGAAGCTTCGCTAGCTCTCCTGCTGCTCCCCTCCTGCTGTGTGGCCCGGTTCTTAATGGGCCATGGACCAGGTACCAGTCTGCGGCCCATAGGGTTGAGGGCTGCAGCACTAAAGCATGCAAAGACAAAAGGATAAAAAATAATGTGAAATTCAGGGTTGATTTAGAGATTCACTAGTACCATGATACATAGAATATGGAAAGAGCTAAAATGAAAAATTAAATCATTAGGTCTTGTGAGGTAGAGGGTAGATGTAGGTGTCAAGACTAAAAGATCTTTAATGGGCCAAACTGATCATATTGCACCTCGATTTTGTAATACACTAATTACTTTGTCTTAATCATGAGCTGTGCTGGGGACAACTTTGAATGTTTATATCTATAATGTCAGACAAGTAAACCAGTAGTTCTCAATCAGGGGTGAGTTTGGCCCCTAAGGGAGGACATCTGGAAATGTTGAGAGACATTTTTGGTTGTTACAACCGAGGGATGCTACTGAAATCTAAAGATAGGGGCTGGATATGCTGGTAAACATTCTACAATGCACACATGCAACATTCACATTGCTGCAAATTCAAAATAAGAAATTATCTGCCCCAAAATGTCAACAGTGCCAAGGTTGAAAAACACTGCCTTAAATGTAGATGTGTCAGTGATAAGAATAAAATAAAAAGGCAAAGGAAATAAAGTAGTAATATATATAGATATGTAACTAACTCAAACAATTAAATTGAATTCAGGAAGATCTGGCAAATTGCCAAGTCTAACAAAATTCATGTTTATTGATAAACTACATATTTGTGTTTCATCATCTATTCAAATACTACTACTTGTAATGGCAATAATAAATAGCAGCTAACATTTAATGAGCACTTATTTTATACTGATCACATCAGCCCATGAAATTCTCACAACAAACCCATGAGATGGGTATTATTTTTCCCATCTTTTAGATGAGAAAAATTATGTACTAAAGATAATACCACTGGTAAGTGACAGAATTAATTATTGTTAAATACTATGGATATATTTCATAAATAATCAAACACTTTTATGTTGGAGCTTATCCTTATTAATATTCTAATATTAGAAGACGCATAAAATTTCCCTTTTCATCATCACAGTTTAGTGGAAGTTTCCACATGCAATCTTTATCTGCTTTTAGGCAGTTATTACAGGGAGTATAAGATCTAAATCTGTGTTATCCAATATGATCCCCACCAGCCATATGTAGCCTTTACACACATAAAAAATGGCTAGTCTATACTGAGATGTGCTGTAGGTATAAAATACACACTGAATATTAAAAACTTAGGAGAAAAAGGAATAAAAAATATCTAATTCTTATATTGATTATATGTGGAAATATCATAGATAACACTGGTTTAAATAAAATATAATTAAAATTAATCTGACCTTTTCATTTTGTGTTTTTATTTTTATTATTTTTTTTGAGACAGAGTCACTCTTTTGCCCAGGCTAGAGTGCCGTGGCATCAGCCTAGCTCACAGTAACCTCAAACTCCTAGGCTCAAGCGATCCTTCTGCCTCAGCCTCCTGAGTAGCTGGGACTACAGGCATGCATCACCATGCCCGGCTAATTTTTTCTATGTATTTTTAGTTGTCCGATTAA
>NW_012138080.1:3820296-3821388 GCF_000956105.1 Propithecus coquereli
TTAGTAGAGATGGGGTCTCGCTCTTGCTCAGGCTGGTCTCAAACTCCTGACCTTGAGCGATCCACCCGCCTCAGCCTTCCAGAGTGCTAGGATTACAGGCGTGAGCTACCGTGCCCGGCCAAACAGTTCTTTATAGTACTAAAAACACTGTAATACAAGGTTGATTTGGAGAGCATTAACACATATTATCATTTTCTTCAATTTCTAACTCCACGTATTTAAAAAATATGTCAAATATTGAATAATTGAAAGGAAAATATGAAATAAGAATGGTGACTATATGGCATCAAATTGAATCTCAATCTTAACCTATTCATTTCTTAACAACCACAATAACAATAAAAAGGTCAAGGTAACTTATCTAGGCAGATCATATACAAGGAACATTTAAAATCACTAAGTTGTTGCCTAGGTTCATAAATGTTATGTCTCTAAGTCTATGTCTCATGGCCTTTTAGCATAAACCCCATCAGGTTTACTTATATCATAACATACTGGCATTCCAAAACCCATTTACTAGGCTAGCATATGCTGATGGTACCTAACTAAACAAGAAGTTGCACAAAGGTCTTTAAACTGACAATTCTAAACTGTTTTTCCCTTTCTTATTTTTTCTCCCTTTCCTCCTTAATATCCTACTACTCTTTAACCTCCTCTATTCTCTACTCTTCCAAGTCTGGTCATGCCCTATTACTTTTTCTTGATTTAGACTGATTAGAATAATCCTTTCTCCAGCATTTTCATCACCACAGATGAAAGAAACACCTTGCTCTTTAGCAGTCACCCCCTTCCTATTTACCCCCCAACCCTCCCCAGCCCCAAGTGATCTATTTTCTGTCTCTACAGATTTGCCTATCCAAGACATTTCATATAAATGGCATCAAACAATGTGATTTCTTGTGACCTATTACATACAGTTCCAGGATTTCTGAATATAAAATCTAATATAGGCCGGGCGCGGTGGCTCACGCCTGTAATCCTAGCTCTCTGGGAGGGCGAGGCGGGCGGATTGTTTGAGCTCAGGAGTTCGAAACCAGCCTGAGCAAGAGCGAGACCCCGTCTCTACTAAAATTAGAAAGAAATTATCTGGAC
>NW_012138080.1:3824456-3832200 GCF_000956105.1 Propithecus coquereli
GATTAATTTCTTTCTATTTTTAGTAGAGACGGGCTCTTGCTCTTGCTCAGGCTGGTTTCGAACTCCTGAGCTCAAACAATCCGCCCACCTCGGCCTTCCAGAGTGCTAGGATTACAGGCGTGAGCCACCACGCACGGCCTCATTTTGTGTTTTTAAATGTACCCACTAAAAAACTTAAAATTATTTATTTGTAGCTTGCATTCGTAGTTTGCATTATATTACTACTGAATAGCACTGATCTAGAATAAATTGCAACTGAAAAGATAGACTATAATAATTCCCCCTAAAGGAAACATAAGCCGAATCTTTACTGTGAAGTAGGCTTACCCATCATGATGATGATGGTGGTGGTGGTGATGGTGGTGGTGGTGGTGGTGGTGGTGGTGGTGGTGCTGTGGACCAATAAACTGCCGACAATTAAATAATTCATTCCCAATAGTCTCCCCAAGGAAGTCCCCAGTTCGTGTGATACAAGACTCCTGAGATCCTTGTGCTATATGAGCAGCATTCATTTCCCCTGAAATATCATGTTCTGGGTCTTCAGAGTGTGAACAGGCATCCAGCATTCGTATTCGATTATCTACTGATGGTAATGACTCAGTGTTAAAAACCAGGTCCTTTCCTGTTCCATTGCTTGTCCCATTTCTTTCTGATGGGCCTTGGGACTCTCCCAAGCAAATGCCTGCTTGACTTTCTAACTTTCTGTTACGAAGATCTGTACCACAACTGCTTTGGGGAGCATTATGACCATGATCGTCATCTTCGTCTTCTTCTTTAAGGGCTTCAATATCTGCAATGTCTTCTGACTGTACCTCGCTGCCAGGGCTCCCAGCTGATTGGCTTGCATGGCTAGAATTGACCTCATTGCTAGATCCATCACTGTGCCCACTACTGCTACCAGGACCACTACTTCCATCTTCACCACTGTTGGCAGTTTCATCAGAACTTCCCTGCATAGATTCCTGCATTGTGAAACAAAAAGATTTAAATAAATATTTAAACTAGTAAGAAAAAAGTAACTGACATCAAACTGACATAAAAGGCTGCCATAGTCTTGTCATATTCCTTTAGGCAATACAAAATGGAATTAAAAGCTCAAAGAAAAGGACGTTGAAAATACTACTTAAAGGAAAGGCCTAAACATAAATTATATTTATATTCCCAGTTCAAATGATAAAACATGCCAGAACCCCCAAAATCCCTTTAAAACAGGAAAAATCTATTTTCATACCTCTGTGTCTGAAAGTCGCTGTTGCACATGTTTGGTTCTATTAATAAGTTGTTCGTCCATTTCAATGTCACTGCCTCCACTTTGATGTGTATCACTATTATCACTGCTTTGAGGACTAGCTGCAGGTGACCCTATAAAAAATATATTTTTTATTTTTACTTCTAATTTGTTATTAACATGGATCTAACAGAATGATATTATCCTTTGATCATGTGAGCTATTTACCAAAGTTTTGTGCTAAATATACAGAAATAGAATCTCTAAATATGTTAACATGTGTCAATGATTTCTAAAGAGGATATACATGATTTCAATTAAAAGTCAAGATATTAATGATTTTAAGAAAAATGGTTAAGAGGGGTAACTAGTTAAAGGGTTATATTTCCTTCTCAAAATAAGCTTTATGACCCTAATACAAATATACTACTACATAAAATCAATTAATTCTAGAAGATCACCAAAAGAAAACTAAGTCATATTACCATGAATTTCTAAGACTCAACTTACAAGGTGATGGAGCTGCTCTTCTGAGCTCTTCTTCCTCTGAAGGAAAAGGAAAAAACAGGAGGAAAACATTCTAAGTAACTGAGCCTCTCTGGGACAGGATATCAGTTGTTCATATTACATAATCAACAAGATACAGGTTAGGGAAACCTGCGATAAGTAAGTCCCCACCACCTGCTGTAGTTGTTGTGGGTGCCTGCACAGAAAAGCCTAAGAAAAGAGTAGTGTGTGATGTCAGCAGACAAAAATTGGCTTTAAGTAGATAAAGTTTTAGAAAGCCCCTTAAAGCTATCCATGTAAAAGATACATATGAAGCACCAGACATGGTAGAAAACTTCAAAGTAGAAAAACACAAAAAGGTAACTGTATCATTATGTTCTACTTTTAAACAAAGCTTTTTGTTTGATTACTAAATAAAAACTCCAAATAAAACAAAGTTTTTGGGTTTTATTTTTTTAAAAAAAGTAAGAAAACTAAAGATAAGAAAATCCAATAACACTAAGACTTTATTACTGCCCTTTATTTGAAAGGTAAACCAAAACCATGAACTAATCAGTTTCTTAACACTTTTATACACACTCTGCTTCCCATCTCAAGCTCATTTTAAAATTGAGATCATACCGAATGTATTAACAGAAAATACTTCGAATTTGACTCGGAAACTTTGGACAACTTACTTTAAAATAGAGTTTACTAACCTTTCTTATTTCCAATAGGAATGTTAGTATTTAATAAAGATGCAAAAGAACTCTGTTTAGATAACTGAGCCTTAGCTGCTAGTGCATTATTCCACAGTGCTTTAATTAACATGGATGCCAAATACAATGTCTAAAAAAAAATAGAGAGAGATTAAAATTGGAGGTTTTTAGGCAACATTATAAAAAATTTAATATCCTTATTGTCTAACTGAAATGCCAGCACTAATAAAATACAAGTTAAATTTTCTTTTTTTGTCCTTTAGAGCAAGCAAGGTTAAATTTTCTAAATCACAAATTTTCACTTTATAGGAAACAAACAAAAACACCCCACCATTATGTTTTCAATGTATTACCTGTTCAGTATGAACACTTGGCTCAAGAGCTGAGACCAGATTAAGTAGATGTCTAAGTGGTACAGGATCCAAATTCTTGATGAGTGAAGGAAATAAGTCATGTATATATCGACTACAATGTTTCAGCTAGAAAATAAAGAGAATAGTGAAAAATAATTGTCCAACATAATAAATTACCTGATATGAAAAAAGTTACATAGATTGAAAAGTCAAGAAGTTGGTCAGTATACTAATATTTTTAATATGTTGGTAAACTGCTGATTACCAAATATAAGTGACAGTACATAACATAGCAAAAATAAAATTCAACTTGAAACAGAAATTCATCTTAACTAAACTAAAAGCTTAATATCCTGATCACAAGAGGGAAGCCCACAATAGTTTCCAGAATCCAAGTATTAAGAGGATTCTAGTGAAATTTATGTACATGTCATTAATAAAAATACAAGTTAAATAGTACATTAAAATGCAAGCATTTACAAATAAAATAATAAATTACAATTAGGAGAGAAAAGTAAAATATTATCTCAGGTGTGCTATATTTCTATTAAATGTTTATAAAGTATGCAACACTTTTACTAGAGTACACAATAGAAACTCTCTTATCATAAAGGTCTATATAATAAACCATGAGATAGAAAAACTCCTTTGTTATAATAAACAGAAATACAAAAATACATGAGAAATTTATGAAGATATGACTACTATTAATAAATATTACATGATGTAAAAGTATTTTATAGTCATAAAACTGCTAACTACTAAATCAAGATAAAGCAACAAATATAAGATAGATGAGAAATTTCCAATTTGAGGGATCTAAAGGTAAAAAGCTGATGTTTCTTATTCATTTTCGATACATAGAAAGTCCCTAAGATACAGACTTGATTCTAAAAACATTCATTTTTATATACTATAGGCATAAACCATAATTCTCTTCTGCTACCACCCTATCAGAGTAATATGCACAACCTAATTCTGAAGCACAAGGTGAAATAAATGTAATAAAATAATATTGGGGGAGTTCTACGTGATGAGACTTCTTATAAACTACACTGTTTACTTTGATACTACCATTCACTTCAACATCATTAATTACTCATTAAAAAAATGACAGTACTTTAAAACTACAAACAGCATCTGATTTTTAAGAAGTGAATAATCAATTATAAGCTAACCACTTTTATAGGTCTCATCTAAGAATGTTAATTTTAATACAGTATTAAATAACATTACAATTAGACAATACAAGTTAAGTATCCCCTATCCAGAAAGCTTAGGACCAAAAGTGTTTCAGATTTCGAAATTTTTGAGATTTTGGAATATTTGTATTATATACTTACCAGTTAAGGATCCCTAATATGAAAATCCAAAATCTGGAAGTTTCAGATTTGGGAATATTTTGAATTTTGGATTTTTTTATTAGAGATACTCAACCTGTACTAACAGCTTAAACTTACTTTTTGCCAGCAAGTAACTATGATATATTTTCTAATTAGAATGTGAAAAAAATATAGTATATAACAAATTTCTGAGTTTCTGCTAATTTAATCATTAAAATAATGGGATTTCTATAATATATTTAATTTAGATAATGAAATACCTTGTTGGCTATTTTTAAGTAATAAGACCATTAACAGAAAATTATGAATCCTGTAACTAAGGCTGAAAAATATATATTAAGCTCTTTTAGATGTGTACATTATGAAAATAAACTCAAAAAGTACAGAAAAAATATTATTGAGATTGCATGGCTTGAGTCCTGGTAAAGATGGCCTTAAGACGCTGTTTCACAGACTCTCCTTTATTAGTTTTCAAAAAGAAAAAAATAAGAAAAAGGACATCAGGGAAGATAGCAAAATAGAAAATGCCAGGGATCCAATGCCAGGGATCCATCTCTGTACTGGCAGAAACTATCTGATGTAACTATTCTGGAACTCTGGAGTCAATCTGAACTCTTACACTTCCAGGAGAAAGCTTGGCTGGTAAACTGTAGTTAGTATCAGCCAATTTCAGTCACCAACACCATAGCTGCTATGTATTCCTGACTCTCCCCTGCACCCCCCCCGCCCCCAGGTGCTATGACAAGACATCTATGGAGGCAGCAATTCAGACTCCTGGCGCAGTCTGCTGAAGCCAAGGTAGGCATAAGTCCAGGTCCTCCAAATATCAGGGCTCTATGTTCTGACAGTTGATTGCTAGTTCTGATGGATGTGGTACAGACACAGAGGCTGGCTGCCACTGTTTGAACACAAACCATCTGAAGTGATTACCAGAGGATTTAAAAGACCTGCACCTATTTTGGGGAGAACATTCAAAAAAACTGTGTGCAGGGAAATTTAGAAAGCTACCATGCATGCCCAGGGAAAGATATTTACTCAGAAAAGACCTTAGTGGACCACAAACTTCCACATAAGGCTGATCCTTAGCACAGAAAAACCCTGCAACAATCAAGAGAAAAAACAAGCAAACCCTGCAATAGGAGAATCTGATTTCCAGAGTTACCACATTAGTTCAAATGTCCAATTTTCAACAACAACAAAATCACAAAATATGCAAAGAAACAGGAAAGCATGGTCCATTCAAAGGAACAAAATAAGTACACAGAAAATGTACCCAACAAAGTCCACCTGCGGACTCACTAGACAAAGACTTAAACAAAATAAAAATCTCAAAAGCAGCAAGAGAGAAGCAACTTGTCATTGACAAGAGATCCTCAATATCACCCCATTTCTCATTTAAAACCTAGGAGGCCAAAAGGCAGTGAGTTGATATATTCACAGGACTGAAAGAAAAAAATTTGCAATCAAGAATTCTATATTCAGCACAAATGTCCTTCAAAAAACAAGGAAGAAATTAAGACATTCCTGGAAGCTGAAGGAGGTTACCACTAGACCTGCCCTGCAAGAATTGGTAAAAGGCAGTTTCCTGGCACTTTTCCAGCTGCCAAATGGGAGAGGGACAGCAAGATGGCAGCAGCCACAAACTCTAGCTTGAGCTATGGGACAACCTGGTCAACAGTGGGGCAGCCAGGGCTGGCACAGCCTGCCTGAGCTAGCCTGAGCTATAAGGGCAGCTCTTTTTTCCCAGCAAGCCAATGGCTCACAAACCCTGGAGGGTTTTAGGAAAAACTGTTTGCTGGGCTGGGTGATGTGTGGAAGAACCAGAAGCCTGGAGCTGGAGCCCAGGAACTGAGGAAACATGGGACTGAGGCTCAAAGGTGCTCACTTAGACAGCCCAAGGGCCATCAGCAGATCACTGGTGAACTTTGAGGCTTTGGCCCTGAACTTACCTCCAACTCCTGATGGAGTTCTTGGTGCTCTTGTGGAGCACATGCCTTGGTCCCCTGCTATATGTCTCCAAAAGGCTCAAGCTAGCTTCCTGGACCCAGCCCAACCTCACAGCTCTGCATTCCTCTGTCATTGCTGCATATACACCTCACCCCCAACCCCATCAGATACTTGTCTGTCTCCCACAGACCATAAGCTCCTTGAGGCAGGGATGGCACTGACCTAACCCCATGTTCTCAGCAACCAGCACAAAGGCCAGCACAAGAGAGCATTAGTAAATTGTTGGAACTAACCCTTTTCATCCCTTGAAATTTCTTGGGAATAATGAAATAATTTAATTTGGTCTTGGAGCAGGGTACAAGATGAATAAATATAAATTGCCTTGCAAAGAGAAAAGAAAGGAAAAATATACTCCTTCAGTCTGGTCCGAAGGTAGTAAGTTATCTCATTTGATTATTCACAGTCAGTTACAGATTGAACTCCTTGTTCTACTACTTTCCCCCCTCCTCACTACACTTGACTAGTCTAAAAAAAAAAAAAAAAAAGGACTCTTTCAGACTGAAATGAAAGGAAGCTAGACAGCAATGAAGAAATAAAGGTCTTTGATAAAGGTAAATACACAGGCAATTATAATACCTAGTACTGAAATTTTGATTTGTAAGTCCACTTTATATTTTCTACATGATTTTAAAAAAATGCAAAGAAAAATCATTAATCTATGTTATTGAGCACATAGATGCAAATCAAAAGCACAACATACCACCTCACATCTATTAGATTGGCAATCATCAAAAAGACAAAAGGTAAGTGTTAGGATATGGAGAAAAGGGAACCCTTACATACTGTTGGCCTGAATGTAAATTGGTACAGTCATTATGGAAAACAGTATGGAGGTGCCTTAAATAATAATAGAACTAATAATAATAGAACTACCTGATGATCCACAATCCCACTTCTGGATATATACCCAAAGGAAATGAAATCACTATCTCAAAGAGATATCTGCACTTCCACATTAACTGCAGCATTATTCACAACAGCCAAAATATAGAAACAACCTAAATGTCTTTCCACATATGAATGGATAACAAAATGTGATATGTATATATTATTGGATTATTCAGCCTTTAAAAAGGAAATTCTGCCATTTTTGATATGGATGACCCTAGAGTAAATTATGCTAAGTGAAATAAGTCAGACACAGAAGCATAAATACTGCATGATCTCACTTATATGTCAAATTTAAAGTAGTCAAACTCTAAGAAGCAGAGAGCAAAATAGCAGTTGCTGGGGGGCTAGAAGGAGGAAATAAGATGGTATTGGTCAAAGAGGGCAAGGTTTAAGTTATGCAAAATAAGTAAATTCTGGAGATCTCGTGTACAGCAATGTGACTATAGTTAACAATACTATATTATATACTTGAAAATTTGCCAAGAGGGTAGATCCTAAAGTGTTGTCACTACAAAACAGAAAGAAAGAAAAGAAAATGGTAACCATGAGGTAATGGATGTGCTAATTAGCTTGCTTGTGGTGATTATTTCACAATGTATATATTAAAACATCAAGTAGGTCAGGCGTGGTGGCTCACGCCTGTAATCCTAGCACTCTGGGAGGCCGAAGTGGGCAGATCGTTTGAGCTCAGGAGTTCGAGACCAGCCTGAGCAAGAG
>NW_012138080.1:3832250-3837269 GCF_000956105.1 Propithecus coquereli
ACATATTTGAAACTCGGACTTGGGGGGGGGCAAGGGCAACATAAGTAACATAAATATCTGTACCCCCATAATATGCTGAAATAAAAAAAAATAAATAAACAAAATAAAATATGAAGGGATGGCAAAGGTATATGAAGAGACCCACAACATAAAAGAAAAAAATCCAGTACAGGTAAGAGATTTGAATATGTAACAGAGAAAGGTATAATCACTCATATTAATAGTTCCTGAAAAGGCAAGAAGGAATAAGATTCAAATCATAAAACATAATATAGAATGGGAAACTGCAGTGGCCAAACACTAACTGAAGCATAGTCATAACTTCACATGCCAGCAATATGCAATGTCTCACAAGGCAGTAATCTAAATATGTATACAAGTACACAAACAAAACTAAGAGATATAAGAGTACATATCAGCATTTCTAAAATTAGTCACTATTAACCCCTTTGAGAATCTGATGAAAATTATGGACCATTTGTCCTCAAAATGTGCATAATGTATATCTGAATCAGATAATACTTAAATCCCCTTCTAAATCCTAGGGAATTTGGTTCCTATCATCGAGACACAGAAATCAATCTCAAAAAAGCTATTTAGATCCATTTTAAGATTCTAAGTAATTCCACATGATTGATCCTTGTATGAAAAAGAAGAAAAAAAAAGAAAAAGATTTTAAGTATTATCCGAATGAATTACACAAATGTATATAAAAGTTGAAATTTAGAAAGCATTTAACAATAAATTCCGAAAGAGGTGAAAGGCTTTAAAGCTTATTTTTTGGAGTCCAACGAATAAAGATTTACAGTGGAATGGTGGGAAGAGGGAGATGGAGAGAGGTAACCAGAATAGTAACTTTCAATAGTAGAGAAAATAACTTAGTTTTCGTATTTACTGAAAAACTAATACATATCTGTAAAAATTTCAAAGTTTACATAGGTACAGACAATGGAAAAGAAGATTTCCACCTATCCCAGGCCACCACTCCAGAAGCAAACTGTTCAAAATTTCTTGTATATGTTTCCAAAATAGTTCCAGGCATTCACAACTACAAAAAATACATTTGTATGCATATATGTGCATTCTCTTTTTAAAATTATCTTAAAATTCAGTGGATGGGGGAGATCTCAGTGGGAGAATAGTCTCTTAATAAAAACATCTGTTACCTATGCAGTGCTTAATAAAAATATTTCTTAGAGATGGTCCCACATGAATACAAAAGAGCAACTTCAGCCCTTTCTACCGACTATGTATCATTTGATTTTACGGATTTCCCAAAACTTATTTAACTAGTCCCACATTAATAGACATTCTTGTGCTGCTAGCATGTTATGCTGTAGTGAACATCTTCATGTACATGTACACACAGGATAAATTACCAGAAACAGAATTGCTATATTGTTCCCTAAAAGATGTACTACACCTTGGTCAACACACAGTACTATTAAACACAATAGGATTTGCCCAATACGTGAAAAATGCTATTATTTGAATTTATATTTCTTTAATTATAAACAAACATAATCGTTTTTGATTTATAAACCTTTCGTATTTCTTTTTCTGTCATTTTTGTCTATTTGTTCCTTGGATTCCACTGTAAGAGCTGTGATACAAGGCCAGGTGTGGTGACTCATGCCTGTAAATCCCAGCACTCTCGGAGGCTGAGGCAGGAGGACTGCTTAAGCTAAGGAGTTCGAGATCAGCCTGAGCAAGACCGAGACCACATGTCTACTAAAAATAGGAAAAATTAGCCAGGTGTGGTGGCACATGCCTGTAGTCCCACCTACTCGGGAGGCTGAGGCAGCACGATTGCTTGAGCCCAGGAGTTTGAAGTTGCTGTGAGCTAGGATGACGCTACGGCACTCTAGCCCAGGCAACATAGTGAGACTCTGTCTCAAAAAAAAAAAAAAAAAAAAAAAAATCAAGTAGTGTACTATATATACAATTTCTATATGCTTATCTATTAGATCTCAATATCGGTCTATATATATACCTCAGTGTATTACACATATTTCAATATTTGTCTATCATAACTCCAGTGAAGACAATACAGAATAAGAAATTATATGTAAATCATACACTTGATAAATGATTAACATCCAGAATATATTTAAAAATTCCTAAAACTCAACAGAAAACCAAAAAACCCAATCAAAAACAGGCAAAGGATTGGAATAGACATTTCTCCAAAGACAATATACAAATAACCAATAAACACAGGAAAGAATGCTCAACATCATTAGTAATTAGAAAAATGCAAACAAAAACCACAATGAGATACAAATTCACACCTACTAGGATAGCTAAAATTTTTTTAAAAGGCAAATAACAAGTGTTGGCAAGGATCTGGAGAACTGGAATCCTTCTGTATTGTTGGTGAGAATGTAAAATGGCATAGCTGCTGTATAGAACAGTTTAGTAGTTCTCTAAAGGTTAAACACAGGATTACCACGTGATCCAGAAATTCTCCTAGGTACACAGAGATGTGTGGCTTAATGACAGGTATACACTCTGAGAAATGCCTCGTGTAAACATCACAGTGTGTGCTGACACAAACCTAAATAGTATAGACTACTACAAACGTAGGCTACATAGTATAGCTTATTGCTCTTAGGCTAAAACCTGTATAGCATATTACTGTACTGAATACTGTAGGCAACTGTCACACAATGGTAAGTATTTATGTATCTAAACATATCTCAATGCAGAAGAGGTAATTCGATGCACTATAACCTTATGATGGCTACAACATCACTAGATGATAGGAATTTTTCAGCTACATTATAATCTTATGGAACCACCATCGTGTATGTGGTCATTGACCAAAACATGGTTATACAGCATATGACTGATATGTACAAAATAACTAAAAGCAGGGAATTGAACAGATATTTGTATACCCATGTTTGCTACAGAATTACTTGTAACATACAAAAGGTAGAAGCAAACCAACTGTCCACTGACAGATGACCAAACAAAATGTGATATATACATGCAATGGAATATTATTCAGTCACAAAAAGGAGCAAAATTTTGATATATGCTACAACATGGATAGACCCTGAAAACATGACACTTAGTGAAATAAGCCATACACAGATGGACAAATATTGTATGATTTCACTTACATGAGGTACTTAGAATAGGCAAACTCAGAGACAGAATGTAAAACGGAAGAAACCAGGGGCTGGAGGGAGGGAAAAATTGCGAGTTATTGTTTAATAGATACAGAGTTGTTATTGGGGATGATGAAAAACTTTTGGGTATAGAAAGCAGTGATAGTTATGCAATAGTATGAATGTATTTAATCCCACTAAATTGTACATTTATGAATGGTAAAAATGGTAAATTGATGTTATGTATATTTTACCACCATAAAAAAGAAAAGAAAAGAAAAAGTACGTATGTGTTAAAAGCCATCGACCAAAAACTCAGAACAAAACCAAACCCCTCATGGGATTAATGAATACTTGAAAAAACTACATGGGAGAAAAATCCTGGCAAGAGATGATGTGATATACTTCTTGCTAAAACTTTTCTTCTTTAAGTTCTTAGTTCAGAAAATAGTGGACTGCTACTACTAATCATGCTTACTACAAAGTTCTGAGGGGAAATAACAGTGGCTCTAGTACCTTTCACTGAGGCAAGCTCTTCTTCAAGCATAAAGAAAAAAACATTTCAAGCGTGCACAAACCAGAATATAACATTCACAAATTTCTCTTCAGGGAGAACAAAAGGCTACTCTGTGAAATCCACAAGAAAAATACATCCAAATTAACGCTGGAATGAGAAAAAAGGATATGTGGCTGTATACTCAGATAGAGAATTCATACTAAATAACTGTGGGAATTATGGTTATAGTATAGAATCTAAATGTTATAATATTTGATAAAGAACAAATAACATAATAAAACTGGGAGGCAGAAAATGAGAAAGTTGGAGAAAATGATTAGGAGAATTTTGCTCATCCTTCAGAGGGAAGGGAAATCAATCATTACTGTATTTTATAATAAAAAGAAACAAATCCACAAAATCAGTCACCAACAGACAAGAAATTTTAACAAATTTCTCAAGACTAAAATGAATGGGAATGCCTTTTAAAAATGTAATAGGTAGCGAAAGCTGCAGCTCAAAGTAGGTTGTGAGGAAGCTACACAGGAGGTAGGTCAGACAATCTTCCCTGTATAACTGGGATTCTGGACTCAAGAGTAACAGATTTGATGGATAGCAGGAATGAGACACAGAGACGGAAAGATGATTTAAATAAAGTTTTCCATAATGAATGGGTTGTATTGTTCTGACTAATGGATGGCTGCTAGACACAAACAGCCAATCTATAGTATCCACCAGGGCTCTCCCCTGGGGGAAAAAATTAGATAAGCACTAGCTTTCAACTATAAATATTGGTACCCCTTTACATCCTCTCATTGAGAGTTCCATAAGCTGAAAGTCTGATAAAACTAAAGAGTACAAGTAGTTATGCCTCCGTTATTATCACCCTGAAAGTTACCAGACAGGAGTTCCATTTGAGAGACTGCTCTAATGGAAAAGAATTTCACAACACCTCAGTGTCAGTGTCAATACCACTTACCTGGTTGTCTTTTCTTTTCTTTTTTTTTTTTGAGACAGAGTCTCACTCTGTCACCCTGGTAGAGAGCTCACTGCAACCTCAAATTCCTGGGCTGAAGCAATTCTCTTGCCTCAGCCTCCCAAGTAGCTAAGACTATAGGTGCAAGTCACGATGCCCAGTTAATTTTTCTATTTTTAGTAGAGACAGGGTCTCACTCTTGCTCAGGCCTCCTGCCTTGACCTCCCAGAGTGCTAGGATTACAGGCGCAAGTCAACATGTCCAGCCATCCTAGTTGTCTTTTTAAAATATGAAGGAGGTATCAACTTACCAGACTTCAAACTTTATTATAAGGCTGTTGTAATCAAAACAGCTTGGTACTGGCACAAAAATAGAGCCATTGACCAGTGGAACAGAACTGAGAACCCAGATATAAAACCGTCCTCATATAG
>NW_012138080.1:3838479-3852948 GCF_000956105.1 Propithecus coquereli
ACACAAAGAGTGCAATGCGCACCACCCGAAGGATGGACATATTTGAAACTCGGACTTGGGGGGGGGCAAGGGCAACATAAGTAACATAAATATCTGTACCCCCATAATATGCTGAAATAAAAAAAAATAAATAAACAAAATAAAATATGAAGGGATGGCAAAGGTATATGAAGAGACCCACAACATAAAAGAAAAAAATCCAGTACAGGTAAGAGATTTGAATATGTAACAGAGAAAGGTATAATCACTCATATTAATAGTTCCTGAAAAGGCAAGAAGGAATAAGATTCAAATCATAAAACATAATATAGAATGGGAAACTGCAGTGGCCAAACACTAACTGAAGCATAGTCATAACTTCACATGCCAGCAATATGCAATGTCTCACAAGGCAGTAATCTAAATATGTATACAAGTACACAAACAAAACTAAGAGATATAAGAGTACATATCAGCATTTCTAAAATTAGTCACTATTAACCCCTTTGAGAATCTGATGAAAATTATGGACCATTTGTCCTCAAAATGTGCATAATGTATATCTGAATCAGATAATACTTAAATCCCCTTCTAAATCCTAGGGAATTTGGTTCCTATCATCGAGACACAGAAATCAATCTCAAAAAAGCTATTTAGATCCATTTTAAGATTCTAAGTAATTCCACATGATTGATCCTTGTATGAAAAAGAAGAAAAAAAAAGAAAAAGATTTTAAGTATTATCCGAATGAATTACACAAATGTATATAAAAGTTGAAATTTAGAAAGCATTTAACAATAAATTCCGAAAGAGGTGAAAGGCTTTAAAGCTTATTTTTTGGAGTCCAACGAATAAAGATTTACAGTGGAATGGTGGGAAGAGGGAGATGGAGAGAGGTAACCAGAATAGTAACTTTCAATAGTAGAGAAAATAACTTAGTTTTCGTATTTACTGAAAAACTAATACATATCTGTAAAAATTTCAAAGTTTACATAGGTACAGACAATGGAAAAGAAGATTTCCACCTATCCCAGGCCACCACTCCAGAAGCAAACTGTTCAAAATTTCTTGTATATGTTTCCAAAATAGTTCCAGGCATTCACAACTACAAAAAATACATTTGTATGCATATATGTGCATTCTCTTTTTAAAATTATCTTAAAATTCAGTGGATGGGGGAGATCTCAGTGGGAGAATAGTCTCTTAATAAAAACATCTGTTACCTATGCAGTGCTTAATAAAAATATTTCTTAGAGATGGTCCCACATGAATACAAAAGAGCAACTTCAGCCCTTTCTACCGACTATGTATCATTTGATTTTACGGATTTCCCAAAACTTATTTAACTAGTCCCACATTAATAGACATTCTTGTGCTGCTAGCATGTTATGCTGTAGTGAACATCTTCATGTACATGTACACACAGGATAAATTACCAGAAACAGAATTGCTATATTGTTCCCTAAAAGATGTACTACACCTTGGTCAACACACAGTACTATTAAACACAATAGGATTTGCCCAATACGTGAAAAATGCTATTATTTGAATTTATATTTCTTTAATTATAAACAAACATAATCGTTTTTGATTTATAAACCTTTCGTATTTCTTTTTCTGTCATTTTTGTCTATTTGTTCCTTGGATTCCACTGTAAGAGCTGTGATACAAGGCCAGGTGTGGTGACTCATGCCTGTAAATCCCAGCACTCTCGGAGGCTGAGGCAGGAGGACTGCTTAAGCTAAGGAGTTCGAGATCAGCCTGAGCAAGACCGAGACCACATGTCTACTAAAAATAGGAAGGGGAAAAAAAAAACAAAAAACAAGAGTTGTGGCACAAACAATGAAAACAGTAGTAGCCAATGCAATTCCTACTGAACAATGACATGGGTGAATGGGGGGGGTAGGGGAGTTGTGTGTGTCTCTCTCTGATGAGCAATGTGATCTCAAGAACTTTAGTTTGGGGTGGGGGTTGGGGGGAGGGACAAAAGACTCAGGCAAGACTCTATTTGAAACAAACCAACCAACACTGGATACTTTGAAATCAGTTACATTTGGTGCTCAAATTAACAGAAAATGTAGAAATTTCTAATCATTCTCAATCTGTGGTAAATTCAAAAGTAAAGCAATTAACATATCACTGACAAACCCAATTAAAATAACCCTTAAAATATACTCATTTCATTATTTCATCTTATCAGAGCATCTTTTATAGATATTTTAAGTTATTGCAAACGGTATCACAGAGTTTATTGCCACAATTTCTTTAATCATTTTTATTAGGTTAGTTCCAAATTTTTACTAGTGTATACTGCTAAAAGTTTAAACAGGGCATAATATGAATTATAAACTTGATGAATTTCAAATTCCACAAATAATCCTTCACTATCCTAGTTATAATGTTTGCTATATGTTACTGAATATATCACTGTTTTCATATTTTGCTGAACCAAATAAAACTAAAAATCTACTAAAAAGTAACATTTTCAATAAATTACGAAAATTTCCCATTACTGAGAAATATGAACTGCTTCTACGATTTGTTAAAATGATATTTATATATAAGTATAAAATGTTAAATATGGGGAGTAAAAGGAAATGTATTGAAAAATTATCACAGCAATCTAAGAATTCAGTGAAGTCTCAAGGTCAATAAATATAATGGAAAAAATAGCACCATAATGAAAGTAATTAAGTATAATAGAAGAAATTGCTATTTATGACAGCAATAAAAAAAAATTCCTAAGATTAAGCTTAACATGAAATAAAAATTTATACACCAATAACTTTGAAATCATGAATGATACAAAAGAAAACAAAAGAAAAGGCATATCGTGTTTTGGATAGGAAGACAGAACTTCAGTTCTCCTCAAATTAATCATTATCACAATAAAAACAACAGTATTTTTTAAGTCAATGCTAAAATCCATATGGAAAATGATATGGTCTCTGTTACAACTATCAAACTCTGCCACTGTAGTGTGGAAGCAGTCATAGACAATACGTAAAAGAATGGGCACGGCTGTTTTGCAAAAATCTACAAAACCAGATGGCTGGCCCCACAGGCTATAAGTTTACCAATCCCTGGTATAGATTATAAGTACACATACAAATAGGTCAGTCTAGAAAGTTCAGAAAATGATCAAGTCAAGACAAAATTGGTATCTCAAGTCAGTGAAGAAAAAAGTTACTGAACAAATGGAAATGGGACAATTACATAACCAAAAAATGGGGTGAGGGAAATTGGGCATACATGTAACACCTTAAACCAAGATAAAGTCCAGCTGGATCAAAGATTAAAATATATAATTGCAACAGAAAATGTACAGAAAGAAACTAAAGAGGAATTCCCTTATAATCATAGGAGTAGATAATGCATTTTGAATCAAGACACAAAATCCACAGACCATAAAAAATATAACCACAAACCTGAAACAGTAAACACCACCTTACTAAAAACCAAGACACTAAACTAGGATATAGTCATGAGTTGTAATCACAAAAGATCAATTTCATTGACACATAAAGAGCTCCTACAGACCAGGCATGGTGGCTCACATCTGTAATCCTAGCACTCTGGGAGGCCGAGGCAGAAGGATTGCTTGAGCTCAGGAGTTGGAGACCAGCCTGAGCAAGAGTGAGATCCCATCTCTACTAAAAATAGAAAAATTAGCCAGGCATCGTGGTGCACACCCGTCTGTACTCCCAGCTACTCGGGAGGTTGAGGCAGGAGGAGTCCTTAAGCCTAGGAGTTTGAGGCTGCAGTGAGCCACCATGATGCCACTGCACTCTACCTGGGGCTACAGAGAGAGACTCTGTCTCAAAAAAAAAAAAGTTCCTACAAATAAAAAAGAACAAAAGCAACTGATACAAATGGCAAAGAACATAAACAAATAATCCCAGAAAAGCAAAGAAAATTGCTCTTAAATACAAAATTTGCAACCCCATTCATAATAAAAGAAACAAAAATTTAAACTGCCAATGATATCACTTTTCACCTATCAGATTAGCAAATATCAATAAATTTAATGACAGAATGTACTAAGGAGACTAAGGGTAAAGTGGAATCGTCACACCAGTATTTACCACAATTAAGCCACATATATGCCTTAACCTAGCTTTTCTACTTGTAAGTGGAAATTGACCACAGCTACACAAAAGTTTTGTATACAGATAAAATGACGTTAGAAGTTACTTATCAGAGAATTTTTATAATATTATACAAAAGACTGGGGAAAAAATCATGCCCAGGAATGGGATTTGGTTAAATAAATTATGGTGCATACCTTTAATGAAACACCACACAACATTACAAACCTTACAAAAAACTAAAAAAGCACTTGATATACTAATGTGAAATCTCCAGAATAAATTCACAAGTCAAAAAAAGCCAAGTCTGTTTGGTATGCTACATTTGTGAAAAACAGAAGAAAGAAAAATGTACACAATGAGCTATTTATACAGAAAATCTCAGACACACCTGAGAGGATAAGAACTACATGTCTGAGAGATAGGGACAGGATGGGAAAACATATAATATATCCTTTCATATTTACTTTTTGGATTTTTTTTTTTTTTTTGAGACAGAGTCTCACTATGTTGCCCTGGCTGGAGTGAGTGCCGTGGCGTTAGCCTAGCTCACAGCAACCTCAAACTCCTGGGCTCAAGCCTCAGCCTCCCGAGCAGCTGGGACTACAGGCATGTGCCACCACGCCCAGCTAATTTTTTTTCTATATATTTTTAGTTGTCCAGATAATTTCTTTCTATTTTTTTTTTTTTTAGTAGAGACGGGGTCTCACTCTTGCTCAGGCTGATCTCGAACTCCTGAGCTCAAACAATCCACCCGCCTCGGCCTCCCAGAGTGCTAGGATTACAGGCGTGAGCCACCATGCCCGGCCTACTTTTTGGATTTTGAATCATGTCGATATATTCCTTCTTAAAAAATTAAAGAAAAAAGCAATGCAATAGAGAAGAAACATATCAATACAATATTCAGGATAGAAGGGTACGCTATATAAATGAGAATGGGAAAAGTCTCTTTATTAAACAAAGATGGCTTCATGAAGAAGCTCCAACTGACTGACTCTGATTTCCTTCAACTCTACCAGTAACACAGTAAGACATGGACTCTGAAGACAGACGTCAGATGTTCCAGTCCCAGCTTGTCCAAGTCTTGCTTGGTCTCCTTAGCTATAAAATGGGATAATGAGAGAATTTACCTCACAGGGGAGTAAAGTACTTAGAACATACAATAAGGAAAGCATTCAATAAATGTGAGCTGTTAATATTACCTGTGCTGCAGCCCAAATGCAGTCAATATGCTGAGTACTCAGTCGCCCTTCTGCTGCCAAAAAATTCAAAATCACTTGGCACTGTTTAATAATCTGGAAAAGAAAAACTTAACATCATTAATTTTTTAAAATATTCTTCTCTCTCGATAGAACAGAGAAGCCACATAATAGTCCACAAACCTCAATATGTAAATTTGGTCCAAATATATGCTCCACTACATTGTTGCTAATAAGCCAGTCTGCAAGTTCTTTTGCAATGGACCTAAAGTCAAGTAATAAAAATAGTTAGTACATTTAAAAGACAATTTTTTGGTCATCTTTTCTCATGTCTAAAAGGCAGACTCAGTTGTTCCCATACAAATGATAGTGATTATAGACAATCAGTTATATAGAGTACTACAAAGCATAACTAGAATGAAATAAATGCTAAATTCATAAATTCAAATTCCCTGAGTTTATAAAGAAGCAACAAATGAAAAGTCAGAATAACAAGTAACACCAGGTAAACAGGTGAGAATACTAAGTGTAACATTTACATAGTGATGTATTATCCCATTCAAGGCCTTTGCCTTCCCACTTTTTTTTTTTTTTTTTTTTACCTCCAAAGAGTAACATAGTGAGCCTTCCCACTTTTTAATTCCCTTGGTAGGCACCAAAGCATTCAGGAAATATTTCCCAATATGCCCTCTATAGTGAGATAATATCAGGAAAGTAGATTACAAAATGGGTGAACTAAGGGGAAATTAACCCAAACTAAACTATAAGTCTCCTGACCGATACTATGAAAGATTCCACTAATGAATGAAAAGGTAAATGATAAGCAGATAGTCACGGACCACATAATGACGTTTTGGTCACTGACAGACCAGATACACAATGGTGGTCACATAAATTATAGTGAAGCTGAAAAATTCCTATTACCTAGTGACGCTGTCTCTCTCTTTCTCTGTCATAACGTCATGGTGCAATGCATTATTCAGGTATTTGTGGTGATGCTGGTGTAAATAAATCTGTACTGACAGTCATATAAAAGTATAGCACATACAAATTATGTATAGTACATAATACTTGATAATGATAATAAAGGACTATGTTATCAGATTATGTATTTACGATACTCTATCCATTTTATCATTATTCTATTTTACCTTATTATTTTTTTTTTTTTTGAGACAGCATCTCACTCTGTTGCCCGGGCTAGAGTGCCCTGGTGTCGGCCTAGCTCACGACAACCTCAAACTCCTAGGCTCAAGTGATCCTCCTGCCTCAGCCTCCACAGTAGGTGGGACTACAAGCACTCATGACCATACCCAGCTAATTTTTTGTTTGTATTTTTAGTTGCCTGGTTAATTGTTTCTATTTTTAGTAGAGATGGGGTCTTGCTCTTGTTCAGGCTGGGCTCAAACTCCTGACCTCAAGCGATCCTCCTGCCTCGGCCTCCCAGAGTGCTAGGATTACAGGCATGAGCCACCACGTTCGGCCCATTTTATCATTATTTTAGATTGTACTCCTTTTGCTTACAAAAAAAAGTTAACTGTAAAACAGCCTCAGGCAGATCTCCTTCAACAGGTATTCCAGAAGGCACTGTTAGCAAAGGTGAGGACAGCTCCACGTGTGTTACTGTCCCTGAAGATCTTCCAGGGGGATAAGATGTCAAAGTAGGAAGACAGTGATAATAATGATCCTGACCTTGTGTATGCCTAGGCTAATGTATATGTTTGTGTCTTACTTTTTAACAACAATATTAATAATGTAAAAAATAAAAATAAAAAATTTTAAGAATATAAAAAAGCTTATAGAATAAGGACATAAAGAAAAAATATTTTTACACAGCTATATAATGTGTTTGTTTTAAGTTAAGTGTGTTTTAAGCTAAGTGTTATTACAAAAGAGTCAAATTTTTTTAAGTTACGGAGTTAAAAAGTTACAGTAAGATAAGGTTAATTTAATATAGAAGAAAAATATTTTTTATACTTTGTGTAGACTAGGTATACAGTGTTTATAAAGTCTACCATAGTATACGGTAATGTCCTAGGCCTTCACATTCACTCACTTACTCACCCAGAACAACTTCCAATCCTGCAAGCTCCACTCATGGTAAGTGCCCCGAATACAGGTATACCATTTATTATCTTTCATACAAATTTTTGCAGTATTTTTTCTATGATCAGATATGTTTAGACACACAAATACTTACCACTGTGTTACAACTGCCTACAGTATTTAGTACAGTAACATGCTGCACAGGTTTGTAACCTAGGAGCAATAGGCTATACCATATAACTTACACATTAAGTAAGCTATATCATCTAGGTTTGTGTAAGTACACTCTATGATATTTCCATGGCGATGAAATCACCTAATGATATAATTCTCAGAACAAATCCTTGGCACTAAGCACCGCATGAATGTATTATAAAAGTTAGTAAAAGAAAACAGATTTCAAAATAGAATGTACAGTAAAAGATCTCGAATTTTTTCATGTATATTAATTATACACAGAAAAACTAGGACTGAATATTTTCTTACTGCTTATCCACAGAATTACATTTTATAATAAAAACTTATTCTAGCCGGGCGCGGTGGCTCATGCCTGTGGTCCTGGCTCTCTGGGAGGCCGAGGCGGGTGGATTGTTTGAGCTCAGGAGTTTGAGGCCGGCCTGAGCAAGAGCGAGACCCCGTCTCTACTAAAAAATCAGAAAGAAACTAATTGGACAACTGAAAATATATAGAAAAAATTAGCCAGGCATGGTGGCGCATGCCTGTAGTCCCAGCTACTCGGGAGGCTGAGGCAGGAGGATCGCCTGAACCCAGGAGTTTGAGGTTGCTGTGAGTTAGGCTGACGCCACGGCACTCTAGCCCGGGCAATACAGTGAGACTCTGTCTCAGGAAAAAAAAAAAAAACTTATTCTAAAGCTTTTTTGAAAAACACTAAGAATTAGATATATGCACTTCAAAAGATAAAACATTAAAATAAAACTACTAATAATATATTTTACCTATTTCTGGGTAGCCCTACTGAAGCTACATAAGATTCAACTTTCTGATTTATAGAATACATAAAAAGACAGTTCAACCAATAAAATTAATTTCTAAAAAATAACCATCATTATTTCAGTCTCCTGAAGGACACTAAAAGGACATTCAGGGATTTTCATAATAACTGAGTGAACTGTAAGTGTGCAACTATAAAAATGGACAATATTATAAATATCCACCATTCATGGCTCTGGAAACATACATATAATGGGAGTCACAGAAAGCAGGGGAGGGGTGATAGAAAAAATATTTGAAGAAATAACAGCCAAAACTTCCCAAATTTAATGAAAAATATTCACCTATAAATCCAAGAAGTCCAACAAACTCCAACAAGATAAACATAAAGAAATCCATAAGTAGTACTATCCATGTAATAGTCAAATGGTTGAAAGGTAAAGACAAAAATGTTGAAAGCAGTTAAGAGAAAAACAACTAAGCGTGTACAATGAAACAATAAGATTAACAGCTGACTTTTTTTTTTTTTTGAGACAGAGTCTCGCTTTGTTGCCCGGGCTAGAGTGAGTGCCGTGGCGTTAGCTTAGCTCACAGCAACCTCAAACTTCCGGGCTCAAGCAATCCTTCTGCCTCAGCCTCCCAAGTAGCTGGGACTACAAGCACGCGCCACCATACCCGGCTAATTTTTTTCTATATTTATATATTTTTAGTTGTCCAGATCATTTCTATTTTTTAGTAGAGACGGGGGTCTCGCTCTTGCTCAGGCTGGTCTCGAACTCCTGACCTCGAGCGATCCACCCGCCTCGGCCTCTCAGAGTGCTAGGATTACAGGCATGAGCCATCGCGCCCGGCCAACAGCTGACTTTTAATCAGAAATAGTAACTGAGCTATATTGGAGCAAAGTATTTTATTAGAATTTAGTGTTAATCTAAAGAAGTTGAATGCAGGCCGGGTGTGGTGGCTCATGCCTGTAATCCTAGCACTCTGGGAGGCCGAGGCAGGAGGATCGCTCGAGGTCCGGCGTTCGAGACCAGCCTGAGCAAGAGTGACATCCCGTCTCCACAAAAAAACTACAAAAATTAGGCGGGTGTAATGGTATAGGCGTGTAGTCCCAGCTACTCGGGAGGCTGAGGCAGGAGAATCACCTCAGCCCAGGAGTTTAAGGTTGCAGTAAGCTATGATGATGCCACTGCCCTCGTGCCTGGGCAACAGAGCGACACTCTATCTCCAAAATATAAAAATTTTAAAAAAAAGAAAAAAAAGGAAGTTGAATGCATAGTTTAACTCACAAAGTAACCACAAAGAAAATAATTTTTAAAACAAAGATTTTAAAATGGTATACTAGGCTATACCTATATACTGCAAAATAAGCAGTAACAGGAATAGAGAAACAAAAAAGAGACAAGATGCGTGAAAATCAACAGCAAAATGGCAGATGTAAAACAGTTATATAAACAACATTAAAAGTGAATGAGTTAAAAACTCCAATTAGGACAGAGATTGTAAGACTAGATTTTTTTTTTAAGATCCAACTATATGCTGCCTCCAAGATACATACTTTAGATTCAAAAACACAAACAGAGGAGGGAAGGGGGGTAATAAAAAAAAATAAAAAACACAGATTAAAAATAAAAGGATGGAAAAAGATGTAATAGTAATAAGCATAAGAAAGCTGCAGTGGTTACACTGACATAAATAAAATAGACTTTAAGCCAAAAAAGGTCTTAAAAATACAAAGAACATTTTCTAATGATAAAAGAATCATATAATCAGGAACATACAACAATAGAGCCCCAAAATACATGAAGCAAAAACAAATTACAAAATTGAAGGAAGAAAAAGACAATTCAATAACATACTTGATTCTTGTTACTTGCAGTAGTTATGTTCTATAGAGTTGCTGCAAACACTGAATTAGCTAACACTCAACCCTTAGTCCTAGGGGAAATATGTACATAGTATATTTATTACACACAGATTATAATCTTCAATCTGAAAAACTCATACTAGTAGATTCTATTTTCTCTATTTTACAAAAGAGAAAATGAGGTTAGAAGTGTTTGGATGACTTGTCTGAGGCCATGCTCCTAACAAGTGCTAGAATTGGGTTTCAAATCCCATTCAATTGGCCCCAAAGCCACAGCTTGTTGCACTACACCGCACTACCCCACCCACTCGCATCTCCATCTTCCGGTCATCTCTCTCTGAGCTCTGAAACAAGATAACAAAGTGTCGCCTTGTTTGACTTTAGCTGGAAATGTGCATATTGGGAGATGTGGAGTTACAAATAAACTGCAGCAAACAGATGAATTCACAAATACAGAATCCATGGAAGAAATATTTTCCTGTCTTCAAAAATACAGATTCTGTATTTGTGAATTTATCTGTTTGCTGAAATTTATTTGTAACCCCCAAATCAATACCTGTGGCACTTTTATAGTCCTTCATGGACATGCACAGAGCAGTGAAAAGGTTTGAATCTACCAATATGCACATTCCAGATAAAGTCAAAAAAGGTGACAATCTGGCATCTTGTTTCAGAGCTCATACAGAGTGATCAAATTCACAAAGGATCAACTGCAGTTGGAGACTTCAGTGCCTCCATTCAATAATACAAAGAACTAGGCAGAAAATCAGCAAGAATACATAAGATAACACCACAAACCAACTAGATCTAATAGACATCTACAGAACACTCCATAACAACAGCAGGATACAATCTTCTTAAACACACATAGACCATTTTACAATACAGACCACATTAGGCAATAAAACACAACAAACAACCCAATTAAAAACTGGGCAAGGCAGCTCACACCTGTGATCCCAGAACTCTGGGAGGCTGAGGTAGGAAGATTGCCTGACACCATGAATTCAAAACCAGCCTGGGCAACAAGGCAAGATCCTGTCTCTTAAAAAAAAAAAAAAAAAAAAAAAAAAAAGCCAAGCAGTGGGATGGACCTATACATAGTCCTAGCTACTGAGGAGGCTCAGGCAGGAGGATCACTTGAGCACAGGAGTTTCAGGCTACAGTGAGCTACAATTGTGCCATGGCACTCCAGCCTAGGCAACAGAGCAAGACCCCATCTCTAAAAAAATAAACAAAATTCTAAAAATTAAAGAAAAACTGGGCAAAAATGTGAACAATTCATCAAAGAAACAAAATGCAAATACCCACATAAAAACATGTTTGATGCTATCAGTAATTAGATACAAATTGAAACCATCATGAAACACTACTTTATACCCACTAAATGGCTCTAATCAAAAAAGATAGTAACAAGTGCCAGTGAGAATGAGGAGAAACTGGAACCCTCATACATTGCTAGTGAGAATGTAAAAGAATATAGGTATGTTGGAAAACAGTTTGATAGTTTCTTAAAAAGGTAAAAAGATAAACTGACCATATAGGCTAGCAATCCTACCCCAAAGTATCCACCATAAGAAATAAAAACATATCCCCAAAAAGAACTGTACACAAATGTTCACAGCATGATTATTCATACTAACTCAAAAGTGGAAACAATCCAAATATCCATCAACTGGTAAATGGATCAAGTGTGTGGTATACCATATTGCTGAATGAAGGAATGAAGTACTGATACACACTACAACCTGAATGAACTTAAAAAAAAACCACTACACTGGGCCGGGCGCAGTGGCTCACGCCTGTAATCCTAGCACTCTGGGAGGCCGAGGCGGGCGGATTGTTTGAGCTCAGGAGTTCGAGGCCGGCCTGAGCAATGAGCGAGACCCCGCCTCTACTAAAATTAGAAAGAAATTAATTGGCCAGCTAAAAATACATAGAAAAAATTAGCCAGGCATGGTGGCGCATGCCTGTAGTCCCAGCTACTCGGGAGGCTGAGGCAGAAGGATCACCTGAGCCCAGGAGTTTGAGGTTGCTGTGAGCTAGGCTGACGCCATGGCACTCACTCTAGCCCGGGCAAAAGACTGAGACTCTGTCTCAAAAAACAAAACAAAACAAAAAAAAACCAGTACACTAAGTAAAAGAAACCAGATGAAAAAGACTATCATGTGATTCCATTTTTATGAAATGTTCAAAAATGGACAAATCTATAGACAGAAAGTAGATTGATGAGGCTGAAAATAAGATTAGGGACTGACTACAAACAGGCAAAAGGGATCTTTTTGAAGTGATGGAAATGTTCTAGAATTGGACTGTGGTGATAGTTGTACAACGCTATCAATTTACTAAAATTCAATGGACTGTACATTTAAAACAGGTGAATTTTATGGTATGGTAGTATTTATACCTTAATAAAACTGCTTTAAAAGATCCAATTCACAGCTTCCAATAATACTTATCACATACTTTTTCTCTTTACTCCAGTTTCCTCACACTGTACATACCCTTACCACCTTGAGCTATCTCTACCCATGGGTCCTCAAACCTTTATTCTCCTCCCTGTTCTCTTAACCATGTTTTTATGACATTTATTCCTTATGTTTTTTTGAATGGAATTCCTTCTTATTCCCCTATCCACGATTTCCATACCATAAAGACCTACCTAGCCTGTATATGTTATTACTGCAGTTAAGATTCCAAAATATTTTTCTTTTCTGTGAGAGGGGTGATTGGGTATCACATGCACAGTTATAAGGTTCTCTTAAGCAGTCTTGTGTAGATAGAGGGGTGGGAGGCACAAAGGGTTCCAAAGGAAAATCCAGAGCTTTAGCTTTACATACAGTGAATATAGTCTACATAATGAGTTGACTATATGAAATAATACTTCTAGCGTAATCCAGAATCTATAAAGCCATGACCAATTCTAGGCAACACATTTTGAGGGGACCACTGACAAAGAATGTTGCCAGAGTCAAGTGACTGGTATGATGATAAATGTAAAAACCATATTATATAAGGGGCAAATGGAGAGAAAAGAACTCTTTAGCCTAAAGAAGAAAAAGAGAAAAAGAGACATAGGCTCTGGTTTTCAAATTCAGGAAGAGCTGGGTTCATTTGAAATTAACTCCATAGGGCAGGACTAAGATCAATTTACACTAAAGCTAAACTATGACTCATGTAATTAGGACTTTTCTAACACCTTAAAGTTTATCCAACTCCATTCAAACAGAAGATATCCTATCCAACTATTTGGGACTGAAAAAACTGATTTCTATACTAGATGGACAATTAAGTGGAATAAATATATTTCTGAGAACTAAATCTAAGGTATAAAAACTACTACCTTTCACATATCAGCATCATTAACTTGGATTTTCCCCCATAAAATATATCAAATAAGGTATTGAAGAGGTCTTTCCTTTTTTCTGAATCAAATGTGTATTATGAACTGAATGTTTGTGTCCCCCGCAACAAATTCATATGTTGAAATCCTAACCCCAAATGTGACATTAATTGGTGGTAGGGCCTTTGGGAGACAATTAGGTCATGAGGGAGGAACATTCATGAATGGGATTCATGCCCTTATAAAAGGAATCCCAGAGAGTTCCCTGACTCTCTTTCTACCATGTGAAAATGCAACAAGAAAATGGCAGTCTGCAACCTAAAAGGCTGCCTCCAGCAGAACATGTCCATGCTGGCACCCTGACCTTGGACTTCCAGCTTCCATAACTAAAAGAAATAAATTTCTGTTGTTTGTAAGCTACCCAATCTATGACACTTGGTTGTAGTAGCCTGAACTAGGACAGTATGCTTTCTGAAAACTATTAGTACCATACTATTCACCACTAAATTCTCCTGTATAAACAGTATCCTTTCTCATTTTGTGACAAATAACACTGTATGTTGGTGCATGCCTTTTAAGAAAGAGAAATGAGCTAAGCATGCTGTAATCCCAGCACTTTGGCAGGCTGAGGCAAGAGGATCCCTTAAGGCCAGGAGTTCAAGAACAGCCTGGCAACACAGCAAGACCCTGTCTCTACAAATGTGTAAAAAAAAAAAAAAAAAAAATTAGCCTGGCATAGTAGTGCATGCCTGTAGTCCCACCTACTCAGGAGGCTGAGGTGGGAGGACTGCCTGTGCCCAGGCATTAGAAGTTGCAGTAAGCTACATTCATGCCACTACACTCCAGCCTGGGCAACAGAGTTAGACCCTATCTCTAAAAACAAAAAAATTTAAAAAAGAAAATGTTTCAACATACTGTTTGGAAAGCTTATTATAGATTGTATAAATTGAAGCCACAGGGCAAAGAAATTCTAGTAAACACTTCAAATCTAAAAGT
>NW_012138080.1:3853198-3858248 GCF_000956105.1 Propithecus coquereli
AAGATAAATAATTAGAGACACACATTTCCCAATTACTATGACTATTTCCGTTATCATACTAAAGTACTAAATAAATTCCTCCCACAAGTAATATTCATGCTTTATCACACTAAGCACACTAGAGAAAACAAGGTTGAATAAAAAAAAAAAAAAAATCTAATGCAAGGAAGCCAGTAATAAGTCACTACAGACAAAGCTGCAGGAAAGGTTCCATTGATAAATCCATTTAAGATTTAATTTACCTTGGAAATGTTAGCAAGTATTTTCTATATTTACAAAGTCCAATACATGAGTAAACTGCAGCTATTTCAGATTTTCAAGGTAACTACATTACCAAAACAGATAGGAAATTTAACTGGGTAAAGCTAAGGGGACTGTAGAAAACCAGAGAAAGTATATCCATTCTGAAGGACACAACTAACTACTTGGCTCTAGAAAATTGTTGTTATGGGAGAATACAGACTCAAGGAAAACGGGCCTTTCACCTGCCCCCTCACCAAGAAAAATCAAGATTATAGATATCTGTGTGATTTTGCCCTATTTAAAAACAGGATTTAAAACTGTGGAGGGCACAGTGGCTCATGCCTGTAATCCCAGCACTCTGGGAGGCCATCACTTGACATCAGGAATCTGAGACCAGTCTGAGCAGCACAGGGAGACTCTGTCTCTTTGAAAACAAAACTGCAAACAACATATTACTCTCAGTGAAATTTGGCCTGTGGTCCAGTAATCAATGGCTTCTGCTGGAAAATTAATTAAGTAATTGCTTGTAATCCCCTGTAATTCTTTTTCTCTCTCAAAGAAAGAGCAAATTTTACATTTGCTTTCTAAATGTAAAATACTGAATAGTTAAAAAAAAAAAAAAAAAAAGAACGGTGAAGGAGTTGGACCCTGAAATCAAACAGAGCTAAGGTATAAATCCCTAAGCTTTACACTCTTCAAATCTAAAATAAGGAAAATACAGAAATTGTTTGTGAAGACCATATAAAAAAATCCATGTGAAATGCTTAGTACAATGCCTAGCATAAAGTGCTCCATAAACAGTCAGTATTATATTACTGATAGACCAGAAAGCAAATAAAAGATGACCAAAGACAAAGCAAATATAGCTTACTGTTATCTGACTCAATCCAGCCAACCTCATAGTTAAAGTAGGTGACATAAAGTACTTAAATGCAAGATCTAGGCTTTCTTTATCAAAGCATAATGTTGTATCCAATGGTTCTTTCACTGTGCTCCACATTAAGTCAGCCATGTTACGCGCTGCACTCTGTCGTAACTCCTGATCAGAGAGTTTGCATAAATACCTGAAATGATTCAGAAATATAAAATATACATAAAAACTCTTTAAGACATATCTAAAGACCACTCAATAATTAAATAATATTCCTTTGCTCCACGCCTCCATAATGTTTAGTACACTAGAACCTGGCATTCTTAGTTTTAACATTCCCAGACTAAACTATTTCTAAGTGACGCTTAAAGGCTTGTGATGTTCACCAGTGTGTCTTTCTGTTGAAAGTCCAACTTAAATCAGCAACTGCAAAGACCCAAGTCATCTAACATAGGATTCTGCATCTCCAGTAAAGATTTATTATTCTCTAATATCTGTCATGTATACAGTTACCGTGTTACTAAATTTCAGTTAGTATACAGCAATCATAGCCAAAATTCATTAACATGTGTACATTGCTTCCAAAAACCATAAACCTCTGATTTTCCTCTTAGGTCCTGCCTAATCTCTTTGTCGTGTTCCTTCTCCGCTATTCAACCTTTCAACATAAGTGCTCCTCAGGGTTTGTAAGAGATTGCAAAATGACCACAAATCCCTCCCATCACTCTTTGTGGAAGTCTCTGCTACATGACTTTGCTACTCCTCCCATAAAGAAGTGTCACCTGTCTCTATCCTCTGAAATCTGGGCTTTTCCCATGTAACTTGCTTTAGCCAATGGGACATTAATAGATATGACATAAGCAGAAGCCTGAAAAGCCTATGAGCTTACCCTCTCTTGCTGGGAACTCAATTTTATCACCTAAAACAAGGGACCAAGGTTAGCCTGCTGGATGAAAAAGAAATATCTGATGCCCCATCTGACAGCAAGCCAACTGCAATACATATATGAGAGCTCCCCATTCCCTAAGACCAATCAGCATGTTCATCACTGAATGTGTGAATGAGGCTATCCTAGACCATCCAGTTTCAGCCAAGTTAGCCCAGATCAGTAGAAGTGCTAGCTATCCAGAGAATGGTGAGAAATAATAAATGGCTACTGTTTTAAGCCACTAAGTTTTGGGGGTTGTTTTTCCACACAGCAAAGCAACTGATAGAGAGCTCCATCCCAGACTCACCTCTATTCTCTTTCCACATTCTCTCCCCAGGTGATCTTACCCACTCCCATGGTTTTTAAGTACAGTCTTCATACTGACAACTATTAATGAAACTGTTCTGAACTATAGGTTCATACTCACCATTTGCCAGTGCTACTTAAATGTCCCACAGGCAACTCCAAGTCTTATCTTTAAGTTCTCCCAGTCTTTTACATCTCAGTTATGATACCCATAGTATAATAGAGAAATTGGGGTGAGGGGGATAGGGGAGAGCTGAGTGTCATCCACAATGCCACCCTTTTCCTTATGCCCCATAATCACCAGTCTTGCTGACTTTATTTTCACTTATATTCATCCAATTTTCAAAAAAACCATTAACAATCCCAGTACAAGTAACCATTATTTTCTTTCTAGGACTACTACATTAACCTTTTAATTAGTCTCCTCCTAGCTTGCATGCCAGCCCCTCTTTAACACATGAGTGCCTCTTTAACACATTGACTGCCACATGAGAAAAAAGAAATTTTCTTCCTTGGGGCCACAGTGCTTTATTAGTAAAACAGGATAAAAACTTTGAAAACAAAACGATCCTTCTAATTTAATGAAAAAAAATTTTTTTATTGTTTTTTGTGTATGAGTTATACGCAACTTGAAAAATAGTTCTCGTGGCTCCCAAGGTGAAGAGACCATGAATTACATATGCTTCACGAGGTCCCAGGCTCAAAGTTAGTGTGAGTTAAATACAACTCACATGGCAGTTAATGTGTTAATCTATGATCCACATAAAGACCAAAGTGATCTTTTGGAAAACACCATGACTCACCTGCTAAAAACCCTTCAATAGATTCCCATTGCTAAAATTAAATCCAAACTCCTTACACTGGCCTGTAAGGTCCTAAATAATCTCACCCTGCTTATTACTCCAACCTCATATCATAATTATACTCCCTTACGTATTATACTTAACACCAGTCTGTCCCTAGTTTCTTCTGTCGTATCTTTCCACCTTCAAAGCCTATATCCATATGCTCCTTCTACCTGAAATACATCCTTGTGATCATCACTTGAACAGCTGATTCATGTCCTTCAGGTATCACTTTTCAAGAAGGCCTCATATTCCCTCTGTATCACACTAACTTACTTGCATATCATTCATCACTATCTAATTTTCTGTCTGATACTTTTTTCCACAACTCAAGCAGTACCAGGAAAATTAAGCAGACATTCAAATTTTTACAAATAAATGAATGAGAAAAGTATAAAGAATTCATAAATTTTATCAAGAAATACAATTTGGAGAATTCTGATAGTTTATACTCTTAAGTCTCATCAATACGACCCTTTCTCCATCTTCTTAGGTTTCCTCTAAAGAAGAAACTCTTAGGTTGAGATTTACAAAACTCAAATGTCACCTCCTCAGTGAGACCTTCCCCATTCCCGTATTTAAAATTATAACCAACTCTCTAGAACTCTCAATTCACCTTTGCTGTTACTTATCCTGTAATACTTACCACTTTCTGATGTACTACACATCACTTACTTAACTTATAAATAGACTACACAAAAAAGCAGAGATGTTTAAAATCTATTTTTTTCTCTGCTATATCCTCAGTGCCTAGAACATAATATATACTTAGTATATATTTGTTGACAGTAAACACAGCAGAATAAACATCATTAATATCTTTAATTTTTTTAATATATTCATGTAACTTAAGTACAACGTAAATTCCTGAATATAAATCCATATATTTCCATAAAAAATACTACACACCAATCGAAATTTTCTCTAGAGGATGTGACTACGAGAGACTTTCAAACAATAAAATTCTGTGTTACAAATTATTTAAATGTATTACATTGATAACAAGGAGGAAGAGAGTTCATAAACTTACCTGATAACATAGGTCCTAAAAGGTATAATGTGCTGCATGACAGCAGGGATATGTAGCCATATCCTAATCTATAAAGAAACACAAGATGACATTAATGTACAACAAATATATTATACACTAATAATTAAATAATTAAAAAGAAGAGCATTTAGTATTTTGCTGCCTCTAAAACTACATACAATTATATTATCAATTTTGAAAAGGACAAACTACAGAAAAGGATTACACATACATAAATAATTTAACTTATATATACTATGTATATATAAAAAAATTAATCTGAAGAATATTAAGCTTCTTGCTGAAAAGGGAAAACCATCTATAAAAGTAGTATCTTCTTACCACGTGCTTCTCTATACCTCTTTTTACGGTAGCATATCTAATACAAAGCACTCAATTAGTTTTTTAACAAACTATCTTAGTTTTTAGCAAATTACCTCATCTATTCTTCAAAAAAATATCAAATTACCTATGATTTCTAGTCACTTCAAAATCCATCTGAGGCAAACATATTTTATAGTCACACAGATTATAATATCGGCAATATTTACTAAAATAAGTTCTGTTTGTTAAGTAGCCCTCATCTGAGTTAAAAATTATAATGTTTCCTTTCTTTTTCTACATAATATTCCAACACATTTCTAAATCTAATGTGATTACATTATAATAGTTTTATTCTTATAAATAGTAGTCTAAATATGATAAAAATAAAAATCCTAACCAAACCATCAAATGACAAACTCTGATGTGAAAGCCTTGACATAGGCAAGGGATACAAATTAAAGACAAATTTGGGAATAAACAATGTATGGCTCTGCTCTAATAAA
>NW_012138080.1:3859354-3893509 GCF_000956105.1 Propithecus coquereli
AAAGCGAGACTCTGTCTCAAAAAAAAAAAAAAAAAACCATGTGACTAAGAGTAATCTAACAAAGATATATAACATCCTACATAAAAACATAGAAAATGACAAAGTAAAGGGTATGTAAATAAGGAGACAATTACTATATTTAGGGAAGACTTAATACTGTAAAGATGACAGTCCTGCCGAAACTGATCTATAGATTCAATGCAGTCCAAAAAGGTTTACATGTGAAACTTGTGAAGGTGATTCCAAGTGCAAAGGTCCAAGAAAAGTCAAAACACTCCTTAAGAAAAAAACAGCAAGGAGGCAGCAGTTGCTTTCCCAGATAGCAAGAGTTCTTATAAAGCTCCAGAAGTTAAAATGGTGTGGAAACAGTACAAGATTAAGCAAACAATTAATGGACTATGCCCAGAGAGCCCAGATACGTACACATGAAGACATCTGATTGCTGAGCATGGTGATATGTGCCTATAGTCCCAACTACTCAGGAGGCTATGGCAGTAAGATCGTCTGAGAGTTCAAACCTAGCCTGGACAACATAGTAAGATCTCATCACTTAAAAAAAACAATCAAACAAAAAAAGGGACACCTGATTTGTGACAAAAGTAGTACTACAGAACAAAAAAGAAAGGACAGTCTTTGTGATAGTGTTAGGAACAGTGGAGATCTGTATGAAAAAGAAAATGAATCTTGATCCCTCCCCCACACTATACATAAAAATTAACTGCAGTTGAACTGTAGATCAAAATGTATAAGGTAAAACAAAAAACACTGACAAATTACATGTTAAGTTTGATAAATATTTCTTAAACACCACAAGAGAGTCAAAAGCAAATCAGAGTAAAAAAACATTACTAATACATATATCAGACAAAACACTTATATCTGAAACATGTAATCAATCTCCAAACAGCAGTACAAAAAAAGGCAGACAATCTAATTTTTAAAACGAGCAAAAGACCTAAACAGGTTCTTTGTAAAAAATATTCAAACAGCTAATATGGCTATGAAATGGTGCTCAATCTCATTAGTTATTAAAAATACATAATATGCAGGTGAACGGGTACCGACCTTAGAGGAAAAAAAAAAAAAAGAAAAATACATAATAAAACTACAATGAGATACTACTATACATTCATCGGAAATCTCTAACAGTAAAAAATACCAGGTACTGGCAAGGATGTGAAAAAATGGGGGCTCTCACAGACTAGGTAGGAGTGCAAATTAATATAACGACTTAGGAAAACCTTAGCTTCAACACTTAACATTAAATATATTCACCTAAATAACCTCATCAACCAAGAATCAACATCTAGATATATAGCCAAATGAAATGCACATACACATGTGCCAAAAGAAATGTAAAAGAATGCTGACATCCACATTAACTGTAATAACCCAAATGTCCATCACAAATAATATGAATAAATAAACATTGATATATTTATTTGTTTTGTTTTTTTGAGAAAGGGTCTCACCCTTTCACCCGGGCTAGAGTGTACTGGCATCATCACAGCTCATTGCAACCTCACTTCTGGGCTCAAGCGATCCTCCTGCCTCAGCCTCCCAAGTTCCTGAGAATACAGGTGTGTGCCACCACGCCCAGCTAATTTTTCTATTTTTTGTAGAGATGAGGTCTTGCTCTTGCTCAGGCTGGTCTCCAATTCCTGGCCTCAAGTGATCCTCCTATCTCAGCCTCACAAAGTGCAAGGATTACAGGCGTGAGCCACTGTGCCCAGCTGGTATATTTATTTTAAAAGGTTAAACATCAACGAAAATGAACAGACTAGAACTACATGCAATATAAATCTCAATGTTTAAAAAAACCAGCCAGGCATGAAAGAATGCATAATATGTGGCTCCTTTTGCACGGTTAACAAAACAGACAAAACTAAACCATGATGTTTAGGTATATAAGCTTAGGTGATAAAACTAAAAAAAAAAAAGAGGCAGGAAAGTGATCACCACTAAATTATGAATTGTGTTTACCTTTGTGACTGGGAGAGATCACAAAGGAGGCCTCTGGGGAGCTGACAATGTTTTGTTTCTTGGTTTGAGTAGTGGTTAAACAGGTATTTGCTTTGATAATTCACTGAGCCACATTATCATTCTGTATACTTCTCTGTATGAATGTTATTTTTCAAATTATAAAAAATGGTTAAGAGATCCTATTATATACAATATACATTAGAGGAAATGAAAATGAAAATAGGTAGAGTGGTATTCTTTATTTTGAGATATTTTGAGATAAAGACACAAGTAAAAATTTAAATAAAAAATGACAAGTGAAAATGTCAACACCAGAAGAAACAAATTTTAATGTAGAGTTACCATTTATTAAGCTGTTAATATTCCCATTTTGATAAATGAAAAAAGGTTTATAAAAGTAATGAAATCAAAACTACATAGTATATAACAGAGCTACAAGTCAAACACAGTATTTTATCTTTATAAAATTGACATTCCTTAACACTACTATAGATGCAAACATAAGAACCAAATTCTATATGCTATTAATCCTACAGTGTGTGTCCTTTATCATTCCTTACTGTAAGTTTTGACCTTCTCAGGTTTGCTTTTTCCCCTTTTTGCTACTAATGGAATTTTAGCAGCCCTCCTACCTGCAGGTTAAAAATCTTGGGAATAGGGAAAAAAAAGTTCCCTGCTACCCTATAACTGCAAAAAAACAGTATTCTGCATCAGAGCTAGTTCTGATAAAGTGGCAAAATGAAAACCTCATAAAACTGTCAGCCTATTCTCCTATCTAGTGTGGAAATAACCAAAAATATATAATTCTAGCCTAATATCTGATATTAAACAGTCCTTGTTAGTGCATTTGTAAAAACAGTCTTAGGACATTGAAAGTTAAGAAATTGTTCTCTGATGTGTTACTATAACTCCTACAAGCTTACATCTCTGACTACATCTCTTCCCTAATAATTTGTCATATCTGTTTTCTAAAGCATATATTTGTGAGGTTTCTTTATTAAACTTTATTTACACTTCTTTCCTCTCTGTGCATGCTAAATAAATCTCTTGTCTGTACTGGATTGTTTATAAATTAATAAAAGGTGTTACATGAGATGACAAACTTAGCAAAACATCAAGGTCTGAGGAAAGACACTATAAGCTAAAGCCAAATAACAACAAAAGGAAAATTAACTTCCATCTGGGTCTCAGTGGGGAGACCTGTGTGACTGTATTCTATTTCTCTAACCTATGTTAAATGCTGGTAAGCAGCATTCAGTGAAAACCTAAGGACCAACACAAAATAAGAAAACTATTAACATGTAATGATTTTTGTTGTTGTTTTCTTGTGGCTGCAACCACTGTTAAGAATGAATCCATAAAATAAGTGAAATAATATTTGTGCAAAAGTGAGAACTCTGCTAAAAATCAGTTTACTTTAAGAATTGATGAAGCCAGGTTTTTGAGATTAAAATAAATATATGGGCTTGAGGTCATTATCAGATTTGAACCATAATATGATGATGTAAGAGTCTGCTTTCTTTGTTGATAATTCAAACTCAGGGCAGAGTGGGTTTTCCTGATGCAAGCTCAGGATTATAGGTTCAGGTTCTATCACCACCTGATAAAGTTACCTTTCCGCAGCAAGAGTGAGGAAATCATCTTAGAAAAACAAATGGAATGATCTGGATCCCAGGAAATGCTATAAACATTTGGAATGTGCAATTTATTATAATAAATTATGGAACAAAGAGGTACTCAGTAAGGTCAGTCCTTAGCTATATTACCCTAAAAGTAGTTTATAAGTCATGGTGTTTTTTCTTTTCAAGGAAAGGACTGCCCTTAAATCTAATCATTCCGTGGGTTTGTTAAATGCAGGCATTTTTAATTTCCTATGAAATTCAGACAGTCCCAAATAGGGACTTCAGCCTTGTTGAAGCCAAAACAGCATGGCTAAACAATCCATCTATTTCTCAAGAAAAGAAACAGATATACAAAAATGACCAGGGTTTATATAATAACCCCCTAGACAGGAAACTACTGTGCTCTAGATCAACTTGTATGCACCCCAAAATCTCTGAAATTTAAAGTCCCTGAAGTTTCTCAAATGCAGAGATGTCTATTTTTTTGAGACAGAGTCTCAATCTGTCACCTGGGCTAGAGTGCAGTGGCATTATCATAGCTCATTGTGACCTCAAACTCCTGGGCTCAAGAGAGCCTCCTGGCTAAGCCTGCTGAGTAGCTGGGACTACAGGCACATACCACCATGCCCAGCTAAGAGATGTCTATTGTAATTGTTTAAAGAGACCACTAAGCATTTATATAAACTTCAGGTGGAGTAGTCAAAACTCCTAATGCTTTAAATGTCAGTAGCCCTTTTAGAAAAACTCCAGATTGTGGGGAAAAAAATAATAATAAAGCACAGGTTCTGCAATAACCTTGATTACAAAAAGCACTATAAATTAACCACTTAATTTGTACCAAAATATTAATTATATAAAAGAAATTAGATTGCAGAGGGCCAAATCTAAAATATTTTTAATGAGGAAAAAATGGCAATTAAAGAGATACTCAATTGAGTTATTAAAACCTTTGGTTAAAAAGTATACCTTATACTCTCAGGAAAAAAACACAAATACAGATTACAGTATTCAAAACAATTACATTATTAATTTAAGCAGTATGGCTAATTTTAAATCTAACTTTGCTTTAATAGCCTTAGCTTAGTTGCAGGATGAAGCTATGCAAATGATAACAGCCCACCAATTAGCACTCATAAAAAGCCTGAAGAGAAAGATGAAACAGAATATAAGCCTAAACCTTCTTTCTTTAGTAAAGGATAACTTTTAAAGATAAAGTATTAAAGTCTTCAGCAAGCCTTCCATAATAGACTTTTAATCAAGAATTGGTAAAAATAAATTCAAGAAATTCAGTTTAATCTAGGTTTACTTAATATTCTTGATTAAGGAAACCCTTTGATAAATTATTTTAAGAGTTTTAGAATTCAAAGTTACATGCCTTCTCCAAATTAACAGAGTGTAAAATTAAAATGTTAACACGGCATTTCGATGCACTCAAAATTTAGATTTTATATTTTCTTCCAGAAGAAGCCAAACTGAATAAACCTTCCTATCGAACAAGTTTCAGTCAGAATAAAAGAATCAGTTAAGCATTTAATAGCTAATATGAATAACAGCTACCAGTCACTACATAATTACCAAGTGCTATATTACAAATTTAAAAATCTATCCTCTCATTTTAAACCTCACAACAATCCTCTAAGGTTGTGGTCCTCAATCCCTGGGCCACAGAGCTCCACTCCCCACCCCCCAAATCCTCCTATCCCCATCCATTCAATGGGAAAATTGTCTTCCATGAAACTTAGGAAGGAGGGGTGGGGGGAGCCGCATAGTAGGAGGTGAGCAACAGGTGACCAACTGAAGATTCATCTGTATTTACAGCTGCTCCCCATCACTCACATCAACACCTGAGCTCCATGGAAAAACTGTCTTCCATAAAACCAGTCCCTGGTGCCAAAAAGGTTGGGGACCACTGCTCTAAGGTAGATACCATCATCATACCAAATTTACAGATTAAAAAGAATTAAGCTTAGATTCAAGATTCAAACACAATTGTGAATCCAAAGCCTACATTATTAACCTACATTCCGTACTACTGTATATAGTATTTTCAACCTATCAAAAACCATGGAATTTAGAAACTAAAAATGACCTTTACGGAAATAATTTGTTTCAAATATGGAAACATGCAGGTCCATACATTCAATAAATCTGAGTAATGCCAGTGCTCTTTCTGGTGTACTCCTTTCTTGCAAAGAGGGTATCATTGAAAACAATGAGTATCAACAAAATATCTGGTTAGGTCCTTTTTCACCCAATATTTTTATTTTATATATGTTTATTTAAATATTTCATATTAGTTATTTAAGGTAATTCAGTTAAAAAAGAATTCAGGGCCGGTCGCAGGGGCTCACACCTGTAATCCTAGCACTCTGGGAGGCCAAGGCGGGTGGATTGCTCAAGGTTAGGAGTTCAAGACCAGCCTGACCAAGAGCAAGACCCCGACTCTACTAAAAATAGAAAGAAATTAGCTGGACAACTAAAAATATATATGCAGAAAAAATTGGCGGAGCATGGTGGCACATGCCTGTAGTCCCAGCTACTCGGGAGGCTGAGGCAGTAGGATCGCTTGAGCCCAGGAGTTTGAGGTTGCTGTGAGCTAGGCTAAAGCCACGGCACTCTAGCCCAGGCAACAGAGTGAGACTCTGTCTCAAAAAAAAAAAAAGAATTCAGGCTTTGGTAAAGTTACATTTAACTTTTGCCATACCAATTTTTTAAAATGATCACCAGAATAGATTATTAAAGGCTGAATTTTAAAATACAGTAAAGTATAGTAAAGATTACTTATCTTCACTTCCATACTTACGGTGCTTCCAACTAACTGACATTCACAACATATGAAAGAATTAACTTCTTTACAAAGGCAAAAAGAAATCTCCATTTGGAGATTGAAGTCAGGCACACTGTAGTAGTAACTAGGCAACCATCACTTAAGTAACCAAAAACCCTAATAAGCCAAAAATTTCCCAAGAAAAAATCCTAGGCAAGGAAAGTTACAAACCAACAGAAGAGTTTTGTGTATAGATACTTATATGTTAGATGAAAGAGGTAATGTCTATAATTACCTATTTTAACTTTAAAAATTCACGAATTTGTTCAAATTCTAATTTTAATATAAAGACCTTTAAAAAGATTTCTGTACCCAATTTTTTCAAAACATAATCCAGAAAAAGAAATTACTGTACATACAAATCATTCAAAATCTGCCTTTTCTGTAATAAAATTCCTATTACTGAAATGCTAGACACTGCTCCCAAGACAAAGATCAATTCTAAATAATACTTACATTAGACACAACTGTAATAAATGCATGTGCTATAAGAAATGGCAAAGTTTCAGGAGTTCCATATTCAAAGCAATCCTTCATGAGAGAAAGGCCATTTTTCCCACAAAACAAACATACATAACGAAGCAAATGCAATGGTACTTCTACATCCTGCGAAAGTAAAGAAAATATGTCATTATGTTAAAACTTACCAGGAATAATTTTCATTTTATTAGGAATACTGGAAAGATACTAATGAGACATAAAAATAAACTCAAAAGATATACATGAACAAAAATACAAAACATATCTGCCACAAAGGCTTTGTAATAAAAACAAAAAAGGAAAAAAGGACCTAAAATTTCTATGAACTTTAGAATGAAAAAAGATAAAACACTTACATTCATATCACAGAATGCCCCTAATATGTTACTTTCTTGAGTTGATATATCCTAATTTAAAAAAAAAAAGTGAATAAAATTAGGTCATAACTACTGAATGATGATCTAAAAAACGTAACACTTTTCTAAAAGATTGATTTTATAAGTCAAAAAACAGATCATTTTACAGTTGCTTCTCATAAACAGTGACAGTCCTAACTGAAGCTAGGAAGACTCACTCAGCTCTAAGATATATTTTAACCCCTCTTCAAAGAAATCTTCATATAGTATGTACTATATATTATTTTGCCTTCTTATGGAAAAATTAATCTTGCCTTAAAAATCAAGGCAATTCTTAAAAATATACATTATAACATATTTAAATGGTTTTGAAACTATGCTCTGGAATTCCCTAGGGGTATACTCAAGAGTTCCACAATGTGCTTTCCATACACAACATTTAAACTCCCTAAAAGCACACTCATCTTATTGTTGGTGAGGGTATAAATTGGTATGATCTTTCTGAAAGACAATCTGGCAATATCTATCAATATTTAAAATGCACATTTCCTTTGAATCAGCAGTTCATCTTCTAGATATTTATCCTAAGAAACTAATCAGAGAAATGCTAGAACATGTATACATAATGATGCTCATTGACATTATTTACAATACCTCAAAATTACAAACAGCTGATATCCATCAATCGGATAGCTATTAATAAAAAAAGGGGAAATAAACATCCAGTCTTTCACAACTCTAACAATAATATGGTGAAATGGGTATAAGGGATCTTTTTGTAATGATGGAAATTGGTGGTAGTTTTAAAATTGGAACGTGGTAACGGTTATACAATTCTGTAAATTTATTAAAAATAAATTGTATATTTTAACCAAGTGATTTTTATGGTATATAGGTCACACCTTTGAAAAGCTATTTAAAAAAGGTGGAATCATATGTACAAGCATGGAAAGATAATACCTTGTTTTACATTTTTTAAAGAACAGCATTTAGGATCATCATGTGACGTTCATAATTTAAATGTTTGGAAATACCTGAACTAATCTGTTAACAATGGTTTTGATGAGAGAATGGAGAAAAAGAAAGAGGTTCAAGGCTTTTTTAAAGTGTGCATTTTGTATGTTCTGTATTAATCTGTCACACCGAAAATATTGCTTTTATAATCAGAAAACTATACACTTTCATCTGAAAAAAGCTACCAAAGAAACCCATTCATTCACTGCCATTATCTGTTTTAAATATTTAAGCTCCACTGCTAAAGTGAAGTTTGATAATGACTGAAAGCAATCACATAGAACTCTCAGAAGATTTCAAAATAAACAAAAAATGTCCTTAGAAAAGTCAAAACACTTCTCAAAGTAAGTGCACTAAACCTCCTAAATCTGCTCCTGGGCTTCCACTACCAGGACCACAGTTCAGTCTTTAAATTATTCTTAACACACTTTTTCACTGTCTTCAAAAAGTCCAGAATTTCTATGATATTGTTAAAAACAGAATCATGGACCATTCAAATGCAGATGTATCAGCATTTTTTAAAAAAACAGAGACTCATGGACTAGGTGAACCACGCTATAATATTAGAGTCAAGATTCCTAGTGGCTAACATGAACACAACTAAATCTCCTGTGACTAAGTACATGGGCTTGAGGTTATTATTAGATTTGAACCACAATCTGATGAAGAGTTTGCTTTCTTGATAATTCAAACCCAGGGCAGAGTGAGTTTTCCTGTGATGCAAGCTCCGGACTGTTGGTGCAACATGTTACTCACAGACTTGGTTACATACATTTTGGTGACTCAGAGGAACTGTTTTACCAGTTCATACTTCTACTCTGAATACATGAAGATAATATTTTCCTAAAGTGTTATTATAATCTCACTTTAAGTAGTATATGAAAAATTAACATAGATCTGCAGGTAAAAACACTAGGAAAAACACTAGGAAGTCTCACTAAAGCTGAATCAACAGTTTTCTTTCGAAAATTCTAATTTTAGGTAATCCCTGAATAGGCCTTAAGAAATGTATCAGTGATTTTAAAGGTTTTTTTTTCCCCCAAAATCTCACATTTACTAAATGAGATAATGCCATCCTATTTTTAGAAGCAAACAGAAATTTACCTATTATTTTAAAACAGAAAACAAAGAGAAATAAATGAGTAACTACAGATTAAAGCAACTCTATATATAATTAAGCAAATGCTGCTCCATGATCAAAACACGAAGAACTGAAGGTCAGTGGATTGGGAATAAAATTTCTGCTTAAAAAGAAGTCAGTGATGTTGGAATTAGTGATGATTATACAACTTTGCAAATATTATAAAAATCATGAAATTGTACAATTTAAAAGGTGAATTAATTTTTTTTTTGTATTTAAAAGGGGTGAATAAAAAAGTCAGTTTAAAAGGCACCAAGAGAAAACCAGCCCAGGTTTAGAAATGTGTAAAATAATACAACATATATATATTTAATCTGCCCTATCATACCATAATGTAACATAAGTGCAGTGGTCTCTCCTTTCTACAAGTTTTATGCTCATTTTCACTCAGGAAAAAAACTTAGGAAAAAAACATGAGGGCAATATATCATTTCATAGAATTATACACAATTTTCAGGATGATTTTTATCCTGAATTAATATTACTATTTCCAATTACCAGATCTTTTAAAATATTATCAGCTTCGGCCAGGCACAGTGGCTCACACCTGTAATCCTAGCACTCTGGGAGGCCGAGGCGGGTGGATCACTCAAGGTCAGGAGTTCGAGACCAGCAAGAGTGAGACCCCGTCTCTACCAAAAAATAGAAAGAAATTATCTGGACAACTAAAAATATAGAGAGAGAGAAAAAATTAGCCGGGCATGGTGACACATGCCTGTAGTCCCAGCTACTCGGGAGGCTGAGGCAGAAGGATTGCTTGAGCCCGGGAGTTTGAGGTTGTTGTGAGCTAGGCTGACGCCACGGCACTCACTCTAGCCCAGGCAACAAAGTGAGACTCTGTCTCAAAAAAAAAAAAAATATTATCAGCTTTGATAGGGAAGATAAGAAAGAGGGGGGGGGGAAGGGAGGCAGGGGAGAGGCTCCAAGTTCCCCTCGTATTTAGTATTGGCAATGAATGCAATAATACAGTGATTAGGTCAAATGATTGATAAGTAGTAGAGTAGAATAAGACCTAGATTCCAGGACTCTTCTCAGCAATCTGCTGTGCAAACCTGATCAAATCTTTTAACCTCCATAAGTCAGTTCCCTCTTCTATAAAATAAGGATGTTGACTAGGTTTTTAAGGCACAGTTATGCTATACCATACTAACACAGGAGTTTTGAATCTTTTCCCTCTAAAAGTTTTAGTCAAGTTGTGCCTCTAAAAAATTTAAAAGAACTAAAAATCAAAATCAAAGGCTTTATCAGAAAAGGATAGCACAGCAGTATAAAGGGAAGACTGGATGAACTATCTCCTCAAAGAAAAGTGGGATAAAAATCTCTAGTAAGCTTTATTGCATAATAATAGGTTTTCTTTGAAATAATTGTGTATAGCCCAGAGCGGTGGCTTATGCCTGTAATCCTAGCACTCTGGGAGGCCGAGACGGGCGGATTCTTTGAGCTCAGGAGTTCGAGACCAGCAAGAGTGAGACCCCGTCTCTACCAAAAAATAGAAAGAAATTATCTGGACAACTAAAAATATAGAGAGAGAGAAAAAATTAGCCGGGCATGGTGACACATGCCTGTAGTCCCAGCTACTCGGGAGGCTGAGGCAGTAGGATCACTTGAGCCCAGGAGTTTGAGTTTGCTGTGAGCTAGGCTAATGCCACGGCACTCACTCTAGCCAGGGCAACAGAGTGAGACTTTGTCTCCAAAAAAAAAAAAAAAAGTTGTGTATATACACAGAAGTTCATAAATATAAATAATTTCATAATGCACAGGTCTGCTACCAAGGTTTTGATCTAAGTCCCTTTCAAACAGCTGACCCTCAACACATTTAATTACATGGTCACTGGGACAGAAACTAGAAATTTTAGTGTATTTGTAACAAATCATTGTTAAGACATTAGAAATCTAGGAAAGACCTATAACAAACAGAAAATTAAAGCAGCACTTTAACTTAACAGAATTCTGTATAAAGGAGGTTCCTCCTATACTGTATCTACACCTGAAAAAAATACGTGTTTTTCATTAGAATTTTACCTCAAAGACCTCATGAAATCATTGCTTTCAAACAAGTACTCACATAAAAAGATCCTCAAGGACCAGTAATGAGGCACTTTATTTTATAAGGGAAAGTATAGAGGAATGTGCCTAGGCTTAAATTTAGAGATTACCATTTGTGAAAATGAGAAACAAGCAAACTGATTTTAGGAGCAAAACAGCAGATTTAGTATTGCTTATGGTGCTACATTGTTAAGAAATTTTTAACTGGAGAACATTTACTTCTGCATGAAATTCACTTAGCTAGGTACCTAACCAAACTAAATTTAGCATCTCTTAATCACCAATTTAAGACATTAAAACACCATGTGGTATATTCTTTTTTTGTGTGTTTGAGACAGGTCTCACTCTATCACTCAGGCTGGAGTGTGGTGGCATGTCTGTTCATAGTTCATTGTAGCCTCAAACTCCCAAGCTCAAGCAATCCTCCTGCCTCACCCTCCCAAGTAGCTGAGACTATAGGCAAGCGCCACCATGCGTGGCTAATTATTTTTAAAATTTTTCGTAGAGACAGAGTCTCACTATGTTGCCCAGACCGGTCTCAAATTCCTGGCCTTAAGCAATCCTCATGCCTCATCCTCCCAAAGTGCAGGGATTACAGATGTAAGCCACTATGCCCAGTTCATGTGATGTTAAGATTAAATTTTTCAAGTTTGCAAAATGGGTCCCCTTTTTGCTGAAAAACATTCTGAGATGACATTTTTTAGAATGTTAAATATATTTTATATCATGCAAGGGATTCTTTAACATGTTTTATATGAGGAGCTTCTGAACAGCTGAACATGGACAGGTTCCTGGAGGGTGGCACACCCAGGGAATGCATGGAAGCTCTGCACCCCTTCCCCCATACCATGCCCTATGCATCTCTTCATCTATATCCTTTGTAATATCCTTTATAATAAACTGGTAAACATAAGTGTTTCCCTGAGTTCTGTGAGCCACTCTAGCAAGTTAATCAAACCAAAGATGAAGCTGAGGAATCCCAATCTGAAGCCAGTCAGTCAGAAATTCCAGAGGCCGAGATTTGCAACTGGTAGGAAGAAAGAGGTCAGTCTTGGGGAATGAGCCCTCAACTTGTGAGGCCTGATGACGTCTCTGGGTAGATAGTGTCAGAATTGAAATAGAAGACACTCAGCTGGCGTCTTCTGCATGGTGTGTGGGGAAAACCCCATATTTGGTCACAGAAGCCTTCTGTGTTGATTGTTATGGTATGAGAACAGAGGAAAAACACATTTTCGGAGATTTCCCAAAGCACAGGGGATAAGTAAAGGTATATCTAGAAATATATATATATGCAAATGCATAAATGTGGATATTTTTGGTATATTAAAAAATGTTTCCTATATAAATACATACATCCACATATAAAACCTAATAATTAAAATATAGACTGGGCTTGGTGGCTCACACCTATAATCCCAGCATTTTGGGAGGCTGAGGCAGGAGGATTGCTTGAGGCCAGAAATTCAAGACCAGCTGGGCAACACAGCAAGATCCTATCTCTACAAAAAAATAAATAAAATTTAACATACATACAAACCAAAAAAGGGGGGGATTTCTATATGGGAAGATAATAGATTAAGAATTCTAGAAGCTAGAGCAAAATCTGACTTAAAATATTCTTATGGAGAATTCTAATAGGGAAAAGATCCACCTCCTAAGCTATGTTTTCAAACTGTGTCAATTTAATATAAAAATATTCTAGTAAAGGAGTATCACATTCTACAAGAAAGAGAAATTTAGCAAAGCCAAATCTACAAGTTACAGAATAAGCTGGAGAAAGAGGCAGACTTTAAAAAAAAAAAAAAAAAAACCGCAACGCCATGTGGTAGATTTTCTCCACATGGCTTCTCGTTCTCCACTAGGGTAGATATTGGCTTCCTTATATGGCAGTCTTAGCAGTGCTCCAGGAAGGCAAAAGTAGAAGCCTGTAAGGCTTCTTAAGGTACAGCTTCTGAAATGGCAGAGTATTAATTTTGTCACATTCTATTTTGCCACATTCTGTTGGTGGAAGCAATTCACTAGGGGAGCCCAGATTCAAAGGGGTGGGAAGGCCACAACTCTTTCCATCCCAGGATGCATAGGAAACAAGGTACAAGATATAAAATGAAATTTTACTTCTCCTCCTTCCAGAAATAGAATCTACTACACCACCCTTTTGAATCTGGGCTGCCCTTGTGAATTGCTTCCACCAACAGAATGTGGCAAAATTAATACTGTGCCCTTTCAGAAGCTGTACCTTAAGAAGCCTTACAGGCTTCTACTTTTGCCTTCCTGTAGCACTGCTAAGACTGCCATGTAAGGAAGCCAACCTTCCCTACTGGAGAATGAGAAGCCATGTGGAGACAATACAGGAAGCCCCAAACAACAGCCAGCACCAACTACCAGACACATGAGTGAGACATGGACCTTCTAACTCATCTGACATTCAAAGTAAATGCAGCTGCATAAGTAAATCCACACAAAACTAGCAAGGGAATTGTCCAGCCAACTCAAACAATCGTGAGAAATAATAAACCACTGTTGTATTAAGTCACTAATACATCACCACATAAGTGTCTCAACTCCTACAATATCTAGAAAGAAATCTCATTATCTAAATAAGTTTAAGGTGGATTACTAAACTCTTGGAATGCTTGTAAAAATATCACTTATAGAGTCAAGCATTTTGACTTACAAAAGGAAAATATTATTATTTAAAACTACTAATCACAAATAATTTGTTAAGCTTTTTTCTTTTTTCTTCTCTTTTTTGTTCTTTTTTAAAGACAGGGTCTCACTCTTGCCCAGGCTGGTCTCGAACTCCTGAGCTCAAGCAATCCTCCCTTCTCGGTCTCCCAGAGGGCTAGGATTACATGCGTAAGCCACCTCGCCCGGCCTAAGCTTTTTTCTTGATGAAGGAGAATACCAAAGTCTGTAGACTGTTTCTAAGAATGAAATTTTAAAAATTCTGCTTCTTTTTCCTCAACCATTTTTTTTGAGTCACAATAAGCAGAGAATAGAGACCCACAGCAGCAAAGTGTTTAGATCACTAACAGTTTAGTTTCTGAGTTCAGTTTATAAATCTTTCCTTTACAGGACTATGCTGAGCAAAGTTTCAGCACAAATTGATATAGAAGTGTTTTGGAGAAAACTATAATAATTTTGGTAACAATGACTTTTATAAATTTTCCCACCAATAATAACTGTCTTCATATTTATTTATAAGTGAGAAACAGACTGCCACACTATGACTTGGTATTACTTAAAAAATCACAGTACCTATGTTTACATACCTCTATAGTAGGATGTGTATTATGCTTGTAAGCAGTATATAAGGGAAACTGAATTTGAAAAATTTTTGCCACACAGAGTAAGAGCTTTTCCTTCTCATCTGTACTCCATAAACTAAAAGGATCAGGACTCTTTGAAGATTCCTCCTCAGTCAGATTACAAATTCTTGTAGAGTTTGATTTCTTCTCTATTGACTTTTGTCTTTCTGTACTTCCTTCATTACCCTCTCTATCTACATTCAGTGGTTCTTCTGCTTGATTACTCTCATCTTGCCACGTGGAATCTATGTTAATAGTAGTACAATGTTTACAAAGCTGGTCCCGGAGCACTTGAACTTGGGCAATCACTAAGTTAATAAGTGCACACACTACTTGGTTAAAAATTTCCAAATGCTTATATTCCTTGAAGCAGCATAGACATTGCCTATAAGAGAAAAAAAATTCAACAAATAAATACTTCCTAGAGAAGCAGTTAGATTTTTTAATAAGTAATTTAAAAACATAGGTAAGCAAATACTAAAATTCTTTCTAGACTTTAGTTTTTATTTTCTCCTTCCTGCTGAGGTAGCACCATAATAACTTATAAAGATAGCATCACACCAACAACTGGTATTTTAGTATAAAGCCACCATGTTAGGCTTATAGCTGTCATCCACCATTTTATGCATTTACTTATCTGTTCTTCTACACGAGGAACTATTTAAGAACAAGAATCATGGCATACTTCTTTGCTTCTCCAGTACCAAGTATTCAATATATGTTTAGTAAGTATTAGGAAGCTGGCTATAACAAAATACTTTATTAGTAAAGCTAGCTGGTTATTTAACAAAGGGTTTTTTTGGTCAACCAATAAAACAGCTGCATTTTAAAATTAGTAATTTGCTTGAAGGCTACTTCGGAGAGGTGTTCTAACACTGTTTGGTAGATCAAAGGTATTTGGGAACCCCACACCACCACCACCACCACACACACACTCTTCAGCTCCTATAAAAAATAAAAATAAATAAAAACAAAAGAGTAAGTCAGAACACAAACCCAGTTCTCTTAGGTATGTTTAGTTAGTAGCATGATGCTTGACATATTGTGGATTATTAAAAGAGTGAATTAATAAGTAAATAATATACACACAAATACCTGGTTCTGATAATATGTGTACCTGATGATGGATGACAGTTAAGCAACTATTATTTATAATTTGCACCTAGTAATATTATCAAAGCAAAACATCTATATTATAGTGCAAATAGATCAACAACTCCCTGTATGACCAGGTAGAAATAACTTCATTTCTCCAGGTGTGGTGAATTTGAAGTATGGCCACAAATTCTTTGATACTCTTTCTGTTTAAAAAGAGAAGCTCAACTTTCCTCCCTTTGAATGTGGACAGGACTCACTTCTAATGAATAGAATGTGGCGGAAATGACAATGTGACATCTGAGACTAGGTCATAAAAGACATTGCCACTTCTGCCTTACTTACTCTCTTTTGAATCACTCACTCTGGGGGAAGCCAGCTATCATGTTGTAACAACATTCAAACAGCCTGTGACAGAGTCCACATGAAAAAGAACTGAGTCTTCCCATTAACAACCAGCACTAACTTGACAACTATGTAAAGCAAGCCAACTTGGAAGCATATCCTTCAGCCCAATATAAGCCTTTAGATGACTATAACCTGGCCAACATCTTGACTAAAACCTTATAGGAAACCCGAGCCAGAACCAACCAGCTAGACCACTCCCAAATTCCTGTCCCATTGAAACTTTGACAATAATAAATGTTTACTGTTGTTTTAAAATACAGTAGTATTTTTGGAGTAATTTGTTACACAGAAATATATAAATGATACATCATGCCTTTTTTCTCTGTGGCAAAATGAAAGGGTTTTTACCTCTAAGGTATCCTCCCAGTTTTAAAATTCTATAATGTCGCAATTTCCACAAGAAGAAAAAACACATTGTTCCTAAAGTTCTTCTGATGAACAGAATTTTCCTTTAATATTTAGGAAAAATTAGTTTCAAACTTGAGTATTTCTGTTTAGTAAAAATGGAATTTGAGTTTCCAGAAAAAAGATCTTGGAGTCGTATTTGGATGAGGAAAGTGGAAGATTCAGGCAAATTTACTTCAAAAATAATTGTTAGGAAATGGCCATTAAACTGCTTGGTTAACTGACCTAGGAAACTAATTTTCAAAGACAAAAATGATGTGAACAAAGTAATAGGGAAAACTGGGTCTGGGTCCTTGCAGATCCAAAATATACACAAGTTCACGGAGAGGTATGAGTCTAAGTGGGGGCACACACACAATACATTTTTTAAATAATTATGTTAAATAAATTATACTTTTTATTCTATTACACTCAATTCTGAGAAGTCTAGGTATATGAATTCTCAATATGGCATTTCTCTATGTATATACCATATCCACATGCAAGGGGGAAAAAGTGTTTTTAAATAAAAACATGACTTTCAGTTAAGCTCCACTTGATTTTACACATAAACTTATTAGTTCCCTGTTCCATACCTCACTACAAATATACTAAAGGAAAAAAAGACATAACTCTGTAAGTACTGGAACAAAAGATGACAGATAATAACAAATTTTGGTTGACAGAAAAGGAAGAAATAATTCAAGTGACATAAAGAAGAAATAAGCTTGGAAGGGGCTACAGAGGTTTATACGAACAAGAAGAAAAATCCACTCCATGAAACACTAAAAAGACTCAGGACTTAAGAGTATCAGGTAGCTCTGAAGGGAGGGATAAAGTATGGGGCAGAAAACAGGAGGATTAAATGAAAGGTACAATTAAAACCTGCAGAGAGCCAGAATACTATTCCTACTTCACCCAGTGAAACAAGTTTTTTTCTGTACAGAAAGTGAACAAAATAAACTCAGGAACACCAGATACTGAGGAAGGCAGGTATGATGAAACTGAAAACAAGAGAAGTGAAATGTATGAATAAATAGTGAACCTGCTCAAGTACTCGTCCCTGTCCAACAATCAGACTAACATATCTCAAAGCCAAAAACTGAAAGATACCTGTCTTGGAGAATATCGACAGTCCAAGAGAAAAGTCCATTTATTCCCAGAAAGCAAGCCTAAAGCCTACTCACCATTTTACTATCATATAGCACAGGCCAACATCTGAGGTGCCCCACCCACACTAAACTTCCAGCTCACTTTTTAGTACCACTCTCTTAACCACAAAAGGATAGTCTCAGATAATAAGATTTTCAAGAAAAGCCTACATCACCAAAGACAGATAAAAACAAATGGTAGAAAAACAAAAAGAAATTCAGAGGAAATAGATAAAACGCAAGAAGTAAAAAAAAGAAAAAAAAGTTTTAACTGTAAACATTGTTCCATTATTTCTGTCCTTATGGAGCTACATGATTTTTTTTTCCTTTAGTATATTTGTAGTGGGATGTGAAACAGGGAACGAATAAGTTTATGTGTAAAATATAAATTATATCCTGAGAGACGTAAGATATATTAGATTACTGAAAGAACAGAAAGTTCTAAAAATATAAACTCAGGGGGAAGGGGGGCAGGGGCAACATACGTAACCTAAACATCTGTACCCCCATAATATGCTGAAATAAAAAAATAAATAAAATATAAATTCAGATTACATTATAGAGCCCCTTTAATATGTACAAATATATTATGTATCTTTATGTATATACATCATTTATAATTTAAAAACCAATTAAAATTATGGCAATTTATAAAATTCAACAGAAGGTCCAGAAGGGAAAAAGGAAGAAACCTCCCACAAAGTAGAACAAATAATAATAATGGAAAGAAAAAGAAAAGTAAATAATCAAGAAAGTACAATATCTGACTAATAATAGTTCCAGGAAGGCAGAATAGAAAATAGGAGGTGAGGAAATTATGAAATAAGATTTTCAGAACTGAAAGGTCCACAAAGCAGATACCATCATGAAATTTCTGAAGCTGAATAGGAATAAAGATCCTAAAAGCTTTCAGGAAGGGTGATAAGAGTAACAAGCAAAAGCTCCACAATAAAAATAGCTAATCTTCTCCAAAGAAATATTAGAATCTAGAATACAATGGGTCGATACTTCAAAATTCTGATAGAAAATAATTTTCCACCTACAATTCTGTATCCAACAAAAGCTATCAGTAAGTATTAATATAAAGGTAGAAGAAATATTTTAGGACTGGAAGGTCTAAAAAACATTTTTAGACCCATGTATCCTTCCTCAGAAAAGATGTCCTCCTAACAAAACAAGGAAGTAAGCCAATAAAGATGACAAAATGGAATCCAGGCAACTGGAGATCCAATACAAGAGAAAAGCAAAAGAAATTTCAAGGATGAGATCTGAAAGCAACATAGCAGTTTATTAAAAACCCTAGAGAACAATCAATACAAACTAGAGCAAGAAGATAAGGCCAAATGAGACTGGGAGGGGGGCAGAAATAATGCATCACCTACTGATGTATAATATAAAAACTAGTATTAAAAAGGGTTGGAGAGTTTGGGAAGAATTAGTGATGCATACATAGGAAATTAACTGAATAAAAACAAGTCAGTAAACCCTAGGAAACCGAGAATGTACGAGATACAAAATGAACTACAGAATCTTTTTTGGCTCATGACTAAGCAGTATTTTTACTTTTAGAACTACCCTTAGGACTGATATAACTATACTGAGAGGGTGGGGAAGGGTAAAAGAATGAAATCCTTACATATCATTAAAAAGAAGTTCATGAGTTATTCCTAAAATTGATAGATGAAGCAACAACAGTAAAGCATATAACAGCATTTCAGAATACTCTACGAAGATTAATACTAAAACCAACATCTGAAAGAGTTGAGAACAGGAGGCTGAGGAGACAACAGACATATTTTCTTATTATAGGTCTTTTCTTACCAATTGATTTTTTAAAAATATTACCTGTTTCTACATCAATATCATTCATACCCTGCCACTATCCAACCTTATCATATTTCTTCTCAGGCCTACCCTGTTATTTCCAGCCTGTTAATATTTCCTTATCCAAGTAGATTATATACTGCCCACCTGACTGGAATGTGCTTACATTTTTTAAAAAATGCACTGATAATTTCTAAATGCCTAGCATAAAGTATGTAGCTTTAATAAAATTAATATTAAATAAACATTCATGAGGAACCTGTATGTCAAAATGGGTTATTCCCAAGCTGGATTCTAGAATTCCATCTACCAACAAAGATTCCAATGGGTCTAACATCATTTGCCCTAGCCTTGTATTGCTGAAAGCATGAAAGGACTACTACTCCACAGCATTCGACCTCACCAAGAATTATTTTATGTATGAACTAGAAAAGCAATACTTTAAATAGTAGTCAATATCGGTATCCCACTGGTCAAATTTCTTGATGCCAAAATAAAAGGCAGAGCCTTAAAGAGTGGAGCACATACATTAACCTATTCAAAAGCAATAGCCTCTAATACTGTTATAAAAAATAAAATTTATTAAAACAATGAAAACCTAAAGCAATAGCTTCAAACATTAAGCACAAATGACAAGTATAAAAGGTACTATTTTTAGCCTGAAAATACGAAGATCTGACAGAACCTCACCCGGGCTGGCAACCAGAGTTCATACAGGGGAGAAATGCTGAAACCAAGTTAAAAAGTAGAGAGGTAGGAGAGTGCAAAGAGCTCTGAATGTCTGCTAAAGAACGTGGAAATTACAAGATATATACACCTAAGCTTGTCTTGTAATAAGCTTAAAACAAGTAAAAAACAAAACAAACAAAAAATTAGCAATGCTTCTTACATGAAGAACTATGCCTTGTGTTATCAGTGCTTTTGTCACACACCATATTCATTTCAGATCCTTAGATGCTCTTTCCCTAATTTATAGTCTTCAATTTATTCTCCAATTCTTTTTGTTCCTCATTCTCTGAATTAGTTTCCCTCCTATTCCATTCCTAATCACTAAGGCAACGTTAACAAAATGATGATAATCTGTTAAACCAACATGTGTAACTAACTTCCCTAATTTTATAGACAAAAGGAGTTGAAGCTGTATGACTATTACACAGCAATTATAGATGAAGACATTATGTGATATTTGATGACATGGAGAGACTGACCACAGTAAACCATGCATTAAAGATCAGATTATAAAACATACAGTAAAACCACATTTTTGTAAAATCTTAAACTATACTGTTCACAACCTCCTACCAAGGATATACACAAAAAGTTATCAGTTGTTACTTTGGGTGGTGGCATGTTATTTGGGGTTTTTTTAACTTTGATTCTCTATATTTTCTTAAAGGTTTTTTTTTTTATATAATGAATGTATCATTTAAGAAAAAATAATATACAAATCTTTATAGTGTTTATAAATATTAAATTCTTGTCAACATACTATTTTTTAAGCGAACTTTCTCTTTTGCCTACATTCCAGTCAATATGCCAGGTTTCTGGTTTTTTTTTTTTTTTTTTTAAAGAGTCAGGGTCTCACACTGTTGCCCAGGCTAAACTGCAGTGGTGTAATCACGGCTCATTGCAACCTGGGAACTCCTGGGCTCAAACCATTCTCCCCTCCTCAGCCTCCCAAAGTGCTGGGATTACAGGCATGAGCCACCAGCCCAAAACAAATTCTTAACTATTGGTAACCTTCCATTGATAATCTTATGAAAGCTATTAACACTCTTCTCCCAGGAAACATAAGTAACATTTTGTGTGAAATGTTATGGGTTCATTAGCTCGCTAAGGATCATTTATGGGCCCTGTGGTCCATGGGACCCAAGTTAAGAATTCCTTTTGCAGATTAACTGTGTTTTATTAATAGCTATTTATCCCCTGTAAGAACCACAATCTTAATCTAGGCAACAATATTTTCTGATGTTTAATAATTTAGGGGTTGGGGGGAGAGGAGAAAATAGGCAAAGACTGTTACTACAAAGCACTGTGACCCAAGTAAGTATTTTATTTTCACTTCTCCCCTTTATCAACATTAACAATTAGAAGTATAGCATTCTACTTTTATTACTATCAGCTAAAAGCTGTTCATACTTATTGACATGTGAACAGAATTATAAATGTTACAAACTGTATTTTCCAGTTTGGTCTTTCATGCTTTATTTTAGCTTGTCTACCCTTCAATTTATATTTCATTTTCCAAAATAAATTTTAACAACTTTAATTAAAGTAAGTGTTTACTAAGTACTTTTACCAAATATTGTGCTAAGTACTTAGTTTCCTCACAATCTCACAAAGATATTAGCAGCTTTATTATTCTATTTTCACAAACGAGGAAGTGAGAGCTTATAGAAGTTAACATCCAGTTCACAGGAGATAAAGCAGGACTGGAATCCATGTCTATTTGGCTCCAAGGCCCTACTCTTAATCACCATACTCTTGAACAGCATGAGGTAAAGCAGAGGCTCTCAACAGTTTCATATTCTGATGAAACCAATGAATAACTGCCTAAAACTGTACATATCAAAATTTCCTTTATAATTTCATTCTCATTCACTGACTCCAGTTTAAAACTTTTTTTTTTTTTTTTTTTGAGACAGAGTCTCACTCTGTTGCCTGGGCTAGAGTGCGGTGGCTTCAGCCCAGCTCACAGCAACCTCAAACTCCTGGGCTCAAGCAATCCTCCTGCCTCAGCCTCCTGAGCAGCTGGGACTACAGGCATGCGCCACAATGCCTGGCTAATTTTTTTTTTCTATATATTTTTAGTTGTCCAGCCAATTTCTTTCTATTTTTTTTAGTAGAGATGGGGTCTCGCTCTTGCTCAGGCTGGTCTCAGACTCCTGAGCTCAAAGGATCCTCCAGCCTCGGCCTCCCAGAATGCTAAGATTACAGGCAAGAGCCACCACACCTGGCCAAAACTTCTTAATATAAGGGATTAAGAATAAGCATCTAGAATAAAAATGGACTAGGAATGGGAAAATATAACTCCTACCCCAACTCTACCAATAACTAGTGGTGAGACTTTAGGAAAATGATTTTATTTCTCTGGATTTCATTATATTCAGTGTCACACCCACAGATCCTGAAATTAGAACTGTGTCTTTTTTCCTAGTATAACATGTTGCCACCTAGCTGTAGTTATAATAAATTCAATTTTATGACTCAGATGCAACGTTTCTCAACAAATCACTTTAGACTATATTAATTTTAAATCATAAACATATTAGTATTATATTCATTCTTCTATTCCACGCATAATGAAAGAAATAACCACCAATGCTAAGCTTAATAAAAAAAAAATTCAGCTGGTTGAAACTCAGAAAAGAAATGCCAATAATGATGGTACACAAGTTTTCAACAAAAACCTACCAATTCTTTTGGAACAAAAGAATCTACCAATTTTATTGAAAGAGAGAAGGAAAAAATAAAAGAAAAGGGGATACTATTTGAAATTAAACTATTCTGCTAAACTCCTATGATCAGCTAGACTGTGTACCTCAGAACATTCATTTACATAATGCTGCACTTAACATGTTCATTAATCACTGCACACAATGTTTCAAACATTCTCATCCATAAAAATTTTAGAAAGACTAAGAAGTTTAAATTGGATAGGTACACAAATTTAAAAAAATTATTATTTTCATTGGTTTATTCGAGGGGGAAAAAGGATTAGCCATGACCAGTTAAAATCACATTGAGGAATAGCAATTTGCAAATCCTTGTTATACACTTTGATTATATTAACAATGGTGTCCCCTAGAGTTTTATTCTCTATATTCTCAATATATGTATTATTTAGAAATCAGTCTAATAAACATAATTATAGAAAAGTAACAAACAGCAAGTGGCCTCAAAGAGTCCCCTAGCACAATACTCATTTTTTTTCAATGATTAAGTTTGTCAAGTCTCCAGCTATGCCATAAAAATTCTTTAATCTCTCAAAACGATTTTTTCAGAATTTCAGACATTCCCATAATGAAGGAGAAGGTGAAAGGAAGGAATCGATTTTTATTCTGTTTTAACGACAGATTCATAATCGACTTCATGGGTAAGAAGATTTAATGAATATTGACAAACTGTCACTTAATGACTAAAGGTATCCAATCCAACATCCTAAAAGGAAAATTTCATGACAAAGAATGGCAATTTAAAATACAACTCACAAAATTAGTCTTCAAAATACCTAGATACATACCTCTGTGTCCAGGAATTGATATAAGCAAATATTTTGAGCGTATGTTCCTTTCTGAGCTGCAGTCCATCACCACCTTCTACATCTGATACTGAAATAAAGTAGAAAAAAGAATTTTTGAAATTATGACTAATGCTAAACTAATATTAGAGCCAATACCTCAAAATAAAGCCTAGACTGATAAATGAAAACATTTCAGATAATTATTCTTTTGCTTTCACCAAAGAAAATAAGTCTTAGTTTATTTAACTAATGACTAATTTGAGTTTAAGAATAGATTTTTGACAGATGTAACTGGGAAGGGGGCACTTTGCCAGTCATTCTGGTATTACCCCTCAACTCCAAATCTGCCCTTCTGTTCTATGTTTTGATGTGGGGCTGGGACCCTGCAAGCTACATTTTTCATTTCCAGCTGGCTTCCTGTTAAGATCATCTTCCTTCAGTTCCTATAGGGCACTAGAAGAGGACTGGAAGGCAGGAGGAGAGACCAAGGCCTTGTCAGCTTGCTATATCTGAAAGCATCACCCAGAAGCAGCAATGATTCCAGCCTTCAGTCTAACATTCTAAGAACTAGTCTCATGGTACTTCTCTCAGATACCGGCAGTAGTAGCCAGGCAGTGTATCTTCCTTGAAGTCACAGCTTCCTTTGTAGTAGTGCCTTCCTTCAAGTTACTAGATTCTGACAACCCTCTTTCCCTGTTTTCCCAGCCTTAGGGAAGACTGGCTGCTTTCTGCAGTTATCATCATCTCTGGGTTTCCTCCAGGTTCCCTCTTCAAACACTCAAGATCTGTGCAATTATTTCCCTTGATTAAATTTTCTGTCAATTTTCTGAACCCTGACTGATACATTGACATTTTATACACAATATGTACCAGTATGTAAGGAATCTAAAGTTAAACTGAGAAGAGGAACTATATAAAGAAATACACAGTTTGGCTAAGTTTTCTAATATAAAATGTTTGATTATACAAGATTGGAAGTCAGCTCAGCAAATTTTTCTGTAAAGAAAAGTAAATATTTTAGGTTTTGAAGGCCATATATGTTCTCTGCCACAACTATGCAATTCTGCTCTTATACCATGAAAGCAGTCATAGATAATATGTAAACAAATGAACATGATCAAGTTAAAAAACAAGAAGCTGGTCTAATTTGGCCCATGAGCCACAGTTTGCCAACTCCATGCTAGACAAATAAAGGCCAATAAGACAAATACTGCATGGCATTTAACTTCAGTAATTCTAGAAGTCATCATTTATGTATTTATTTATATTTGTTGAACATTTTACGTGTTAGGTACTAGATATTTAGTGGTGAATGAAATAACAACAGTCCCCACATCATGGAACTTAGTCTAGTGACAAAGAGCAAGGACAAAAAGAGATAAATGGGTAGATAAAAATATACATATTGTGGTAAGTGCCAAGAAGAAACCAAATAGGGTGTCATACAGCAAATAACACAGGATAACTCACCTTAGAATGGTGAGTCAGGAAGACTCTCTGAGGGGGTAAATTTTTTGTTTTTAAGATACGGGGTTTCACTATGTTGCCAGGGCTGGAGCATAATGGTAATTCACAATAAAACCATGGCACACTATAGCCTCAAACTCCTGAGCTCAAGTGTTCCTCCTGTGTTAGCCTCCCAAATAGCTGGGACTACTGGTGTGCACCACCACACTAGGCCAGGCAGAGAGGGGGAGATTTTTAAGCAAAAACTGGAATGTTAAGAAACTATGCATTAAAAAAGAGAAAAAGAGATTAAAGCATTCCAGGTAAAGAAGTCCATGTTTAAAGAAAAACCCCAGGATGATGTAAAGAGAAATCCTTGGATGATTACTATGTATAGACCCTAAGAACACTAGTTCAGATAGGAGCAAGAGAATAAAGAGCTCTAAGTAAGACAGTTCCAAGGTGGGGGGATTGAACATGTAGTTTACATTTGATTTAAATGAAAAGAGTTTTTACTCTTTTACAGTAAAGAATTTTAAATACCTCAAGCCTGTAGAAGAATTAGATGCAGATGGAAAATAAACATACACACACATAACCATGGCAACTACTAATCATAGGAATGAAAAAAACTGTCCAAGTTAGGGAATGTGTAATTACAGTACACTACCTGGCTTAGGAGTGAACAATGTTTACATTGTCCTAACATATACACAATATTGATTCAAAAAAACAAAATCAGAAGGGTGCAGCAAAGCTAAAAGAGCTAATCCTCTTTCACACAAGGAATTCAAGAGACCAAAAGACCTTTCCTAGCAGTTGACAATTGAAAACGTATATCAAGGCCGGGCACGGTGGCTCACGCCTGTAATCCTAGCTCTCTGGGAGGCCGAGGCAGGCGGATTGTTTGAGCTCAGGAGTTCGAAACCAGCCTGAGCAAGAGCGAGATCCCATCTCTACTAAAATTAGAAAGAAATTAATTGGACAACTAAAAATATACACAAAAAAAAATTAGCCGGGCATGGTGGCGCATGCCTGTAGTCCCAGCTACTCGGGAGGCTGAGGCAGGAGGATTGCTTGAGCCCAGGAGTTTGAGGTTGCTGTGAGCTAGGCTGACGCCACAGCACTCTAGCCCGGGCAACACAGTGAGACTCTGTCTCAAAAAAAAAAAAAAAAACCGTATATCAAGAAATAATACTATAATCTTATTATTTAGATACAGTCAGGTGAAAAGCTGAGGGGAAAATCAGATAAAATAGAAAGTGATTACCTCTAAGAGAGAAAGGTTGGGTAACAGCAAAAGACTGCTGTTTTTTGTTAGAAGCCTTGTAAAACCATTTGACTTTTTAAATACACATTATTTAATAAAAACTAAAACAAAACACAAAAGGAATAGAGCATATTATCCTAAAGTTATTTTTTTAGGGACAAAATTTGTACTATACCTACTTGGGGTCTGATATTAAAAGTTTAAGGCTGAGCACCGTGGCTCACCCTTGTAATCCCAGCAACCCGGGAGGATGAGGAAGGAGGATCACTTGAGGCCAGGAGTTCAAGAACACCCTGGACAACATACTGAAACTCTCTCTCTAAAAAAGGTAAAGAAAAATAGCTGGGCGTGGTGGTGTACACCTGTAGTCCCAGCTACTTCAGCGGCTGAGGTGGGAGGATTGCTTGAGCCCAGGAGTTCAAATACTGCAGTGAGTTATGATTGCACTATGGCACTCCAGCCTGGGAAACAGAGTGAGACCCTGTATCAAAAAAAGGAAAGAATGAGAAAAATAAAGAAAAAGGAAGGAAGGAAGAAAGGAAGGGAGGGAGGGGAGAAGAGAAGGAGGGAGGGAAAAAGGGAGAAAGAAAAAGAAAGGGAAAGAAAAAGAGAAAGAAAGAAAAGATTAAAATAACAAACCATTTGTATCCCTTATTCCTGGGTAGTTTGTAAGAATATAACGTAAATCAAAAATTTAACTGGAGGGGCCAGGCATGGTGGCTCACGCCTGTAATCCTAGCACTCTGGGAGGCCGAGGCGGGCGGATTCTTTGAGCTCAGGAGTTCGAGACCAGCCTGAGCAAGAGCAAGATCCCGTCTCTACTAAAAATAGAAAGAAATTAATCGGACAACTAAAATATATAGAAAAAAAAAATTAGCCAGGCACGGTGAAAAATTAGCTGGGCATGGTGGTGTGCACCTGTCGACTCAGCTACTCAGGAGGCTGAGGCAGGAGGATTCCTCAGGAGTTTGAGGTTGCAGTGAGGTATAGCACACGGCACTCACTCTAGCCAGGGCAACAGAGTGAGACTCTGTCTCAAAAAAAAAAAAAAAAAAATTTAACTGGAGGAAGAGGACATATTTTCTAAAAAATAAGAAAAGACTACCTCTAGTAGAGTGATAAAGAACCCAAACTGAGATGAGTGGACTGAAAAATACTGTCCATTAGAAGATAAATGGATAATTAAGTTAATAAACTGAATCTCTATGTAGCAAAATATCTAATGCATAAATTCAAAATGAATAAAAATGGCAAGTTGCCAAAGGATAGAAAGTATGAGATCCTTTAACTTTTTACACATACACACCCATCCCCGCCATGTGTTTGCTGTGTACTCACATACAATTATAGTACAAATACACTGTGATGATACAAACCAACATCAAAAGAATGGTTACATCTGGAGTAAAGGATGAAGACAACAGAGGATGTGCTTTTAGCTACATCAGCCAATTATTATTTCTTTTTTTAAAAAGTCAAAATAAAATGTTATTCTATTAAATCTGGTAGATACATGGGTATCTTGGGGTTTTTTTATAGGTCTGACCTATTTTATAACTAAATTTTTCCAGTTAAATATACCAAAAATCAACATACCCTTTTGCCTCCACTCTCTTCCAAAACCTCACTAAAATGACAGGAGAAAATAAAACATAAATCCGTAAGGGCAAAAACAAGTAAATTTTGGGAGAAAATTACATCAGACTTAGTAAAGTAAATCAAGCTGAAACAACAGGCTGATAGTAGGGAAGAGAAGCAGGCTAATTTTTTCCCATGAAACCTCAGAAAAGCTCAGGAATTGGAAAGCACTGAGTACAGAAATACAGGTGCAGCTAAAAAAGATTAAAGCTTATTAAGAAGCAGTTAGACTCTCCCTTCCATTTCCCCTCTTCCCTCTCCCCTACACACAGGCACGCACGCACGCACGCAGGCACGCGCACTTCCCAAAAGACTATGTTTTCTCTTTGGAAATGCTGAGCCCCAAATACCTGGTCTTCAGAAAACCATGCAGGTGAAAGCAGGAGTATCATATTGAAAATATGTAAATGTCTATTTAATTGGCATTTCCTACTATGTCACATAAGCATTCTTGAGAAGGCTGTTATGCAAAATTTTACACTAATGAACGATGAGGTAATGGTAAAACAAGGTTAGAAGCCGACTACTCAAAACCTATGAAACTTTACACCCAGGGCACTGATAAAATTAATAACTAATCTGATTTAAAATAAACAAATGCTAGCACAGTTTAATCTCTATTGGCACTTGTACCTAACCAGTGTCAATCAAACCTCTGCAGCTCTAGACCATGAGGTCCATGCTTCCTTTTTTGATATAATGCTTGAGAACATTCAGTTCTAATTAAAAGACTGCTTCCCAAAGAATTAAAAATTGAAAATAACCATTTTCATGAATCCATCATTTTAATGCCTTTCACCTTCTTCAGCTTCTTCACGTACCTTTACAAGGGAGAAAACATTAAAGGTCCTTGTAGCCATCAAACCAATCATAAATGTACAAGAAGGCATTTCTGAGGACTGTCAGCTTTTTTACTGTTTTTTATAGCAATCTAGGGTCTTCTCTTTAATCCCAAGAAAGCTTGTCAGGAACATTAATGCAAGTGGGGAAATCCCATAAGAACCAATAAGATGTTCCATTATACCAAAATCTTTCCTCTATTTACCAGCTGTATATGAAGTTAATTTATGTTTTATTTTTTTTATTTTCAGGTGCTGATACTATTACTGCTGTATTAATTTATGTTTTAAAAAAACATGCCTTGTACTTGATCAAACTATATACTCAATATTGAGACTTATGGCACTCTTCCTCTACTCTCAGCTCCAGAAATGCTGGTAGTCTAACTAGGAGGTTGGAAGATTCCTCTCTGATCGTAAAGACTAGCCCAGGAGGAGTGAAAAAAAAATTCTCTTGGCCAGGGAAAGGAGAAAGCACAGGGCAAAAGCATATGACAAACAAACAGTTATTAGCACCTATTCTGAAGACCAAGCTTTTGGGACCTAGATCACACCTGAGGGTCTGAATGCAAAGACACTACCAACCATCAGGTAGAAGACCCTGACAACAAAATCTAGCAACTTGGACAGAATAAGATATAGTGGGGAGATAAGATGAGGTGACCACTAAAACTAAGCTCTTGGATTGTATGATTTCAGCAAGGAGAAGGGACCACAGTATACAACAAGCTACAACCATCATATCCCTCTCTAACACAAAACACAAAGGGCACACATTCAGAAAAAAGCATATGTGTAGTAGACATTCATCTTCACCAGAGGTCCAGGGCAGCTTAATTCCGAACCAACACAAACTTTCCAAATCATTCCATTATATCCACCCCAGAACCAGAAAGTTAAGGGAAGAACATCTTATCAGAGCCAGATGCACAGCTAACATCATAGTCAATAGTGAAAGACTACAAGAAAGCTTTTCCTCTAAGATCAGGAACAAGACAAAATGGTCACTTTGACAACTTCTATTAACATAGCACTTGAAATTCTAGTCACAGCAATTAGGCAAGAAAAAGAAACTGGAAAGAAAAGAAGAAAAATTACCTCTCTTCACAGATCATATGAACCCACAGGAAAACCTAACGATTCCACAAAAAGAACTGTTAGAATAAATGATTTCAACGAAGCTGTAGGATACAAATCAAAACACAAAAATCAGATGCATTTCTATACCCTAGCAATGAACAATCAGAAAAGGAAAATCCCATGTTCATGGATTGGAAGACTTAATATTGTTAAGTATCAACACTACCCAAAGTGATCTACACAGTGAAAACAATCCCTATCAAAATCCCAACAACTTGTTTGCAGAAATAGAAAAATCTAACCTAAAATTCATACAGAATCTCAAGTGACTCTGAAGAATCAAAACAATCTTTGGAAAAGACAAATCAGGCCTCACACTTCCTGATTTCAAAACTTATTATACAAATCAAAACTAAGGCAGGTGCGGTGGCACATGCCTGTAGACTGAGCTACTCAGGAAGCTGAGGCAGGTGGATCACTTGAGCCCAGGAGTTGGAGACCAACCTGGGCAATATAGCAATGCCCCATCTCTAAAAAAAATAAAATAAAATAAAATTTAAATTTAAAAAATAGTTAAAAAAGAGAAATTACTCTTAATTTTTCACTTGTGATAATTATACTGTGATTCTGTATTTAAAAGTATGTGTCTTTTAAAGAACTATATTGATGCCTGTAATCCCAGCACTTTGAGAGGCCAAGGCAGAAGGACTGCTTGAGGCCAGCAGTTCAAGACCAGCCTGGACAACATAGCAAGACCACGTCTCTACTAAAAAAAATTTAAATTTTAGCCTGGCAATGGTGGCACACACCTGCAGTCCTAGCTACTCAGGAGGCTGAGATGGGAGGATCACTTGAGCCTTCAGTTCAAGGCTATAGTGAGCTGTGCTGACACCACTGAACATACAGCCTGGACAACAGAGCGAGACCCTGTCTCTAAAAACTAAAAAAACAAGAAAACTATTGAAATATCTACAGATAACATATAATACCTGGATTGGCTTCAGAATAATCCAATGAGTGAGAGAGAGGGAATGGGTAGGGTACAGATGAAACAAAATTGCCCATTTGTTGGTAAATGTTGAGTGCGTGATGGATACATAAGTGTTCACTGCCCACAAACCTTCCCACTTCTACACATGACTCTTTAAGTTTAAATTTTTCTGTAATAAAGTTTTAAAATGACCAGGCATACCAAAAAACAAGACCACATACCATATAGCCAAAAACACAGAGGGTGAAAACAAGAAGACAATAAAACAGAAGACTGCATATTAGTTATCAGACCTAACTGTATAGATTAGTTATCAGACATTCAAGATATAGATAAGGTGGAGAATTTCAGCAAAGTTCTGAAGACTATTAAAAAAAGAATCAAAAGCTTAAGAATTAAAAGATACAATATCTGAAACTGAAATCAATAAATGGGTTTAATATCAGATTACACACAGCTTAAGAGAGGATTAGAAAAAGAAAAATGGGTCAAAGAAAACATCCAGACTCAAGCATGGAGACACAAAAGACTAAAGGATGGAAAATATAGAAGAAAGCAAAAGAAACAAGGAAGATGATAAAAAAGCATAAGTGAGGAAAGAAAGAATGGGGCAGGAACTACACATGTAGAAATAATGGCTAAGTACTTCCAAAACAAACTTTAAAAAACTAAAATCACACATTCATGAAGCACTATGAATCCCAAGAAAAATACAAAAACAGATGTAGACACATCATAGTAAAACTGCTGAAGACCAAAAACAAAGGGAAAATCTTAAAACTAAGCAGATGAGAAAACAAGTTATCTTCAAAGAAGCAATAGTAAAACTGATGGCAGACTTCTCAGTACAAACAACAGGAGCCACGGACAATGGAATGACTTGCTGGAAGAAGCATTAGTAACAGGCAAACTGTAAGTCAACATCCCATTTCATTGTTTGCTTGTCTGAACATATGCTTTATCTCCATTTTAGAAAACAAGCAAACACTGGAAAAAACTGTCAACAGCAGAACCACACTAAGGAAATGCTAAAAGAAAAATGATCCCAGATTAAAGGCCGGAGAAGCAAAAAAGAAGGAAGAGCAACAGAGTAAATGGGAGTAAATCTAAATTAACTATATAAAACAACATCTTATATAATCTTACAAATAAAAAGAATTCAAATACGCTACAACAAAAACACGGAACAGAGTAAATCAAATTAAAGTAGTCTAAGGCCTTGCTACTCAAAGTGTGTTCCAAGGACCAACAGTATCAGCACCACCTGGAAGCTTGTTAGAATAAAGACTCTCAGGCAAAACCTCAGACTAAGAATCTTCATGTTTTCTAAGATCCCAGGTGATTCATCTACACATTAAAATCCCAGAGGCATTACTCAAAGGTCTGGAAAGGAGTGAAGTACTAAAATACTAGATTCGAGTGTGAGAAATTCACATAAGCAAGATTCAGGGTAAAGAAGCAAGAAAGAGAATAAACATGAGAACAATATAAAGGATTTGATTTCCCTTTTGTTGAATTTGATGACAAAGCAGAATACTTACATCGAAATGTCTAGCACTAACAAGGATATGGGACTGAAGCTTGGAAAACTGGTCCGGGCTAGAAATATACTCTGAAAGTTGTATGAAAAGTGAAGTCATGAGAGTAGATTGAATCCTTACTTCCATTTCTTCATAAAATACAGACCAAAGGACTAAACCTTGGGTAATTTCCACACTTAAAGGACTGAAGTAAGGAACCCTGAGTAAGGAAGGAGAAAATTTTAAGATTATGCAGCCTGGCAGTTGTCAAACTTTTTGTTTTCCAGACTCCGTATTACACGCTTAAATATTTAAGACTTAAAAGAGCTTATGTGCAGGTGGTTTATATCTACCAACATTTACTGTATTATGAACTAACACTTAGAAATATTTATATATTAGCTTATAAATAAATTCATTAGATAAATATTTTTCACTAAAAAAAAAAATCAGTGAGACAAGCAAAATAGTTAATATAGTTTTGAAAATCTAGGTCTGGCTTAATAGACAGTTCTGCTTCTGGATTCTTTCTGTGTTCGTATATGGTTTTGGTTGAGTATATGAAGAAAACCCATCCTCAAAAGATCTGAAGTTGGAAGTAGAAATATTTTAATAACCTTGTCAAGTAATGTTGGATATTTTCTTCTCTGATATTACACCAAAAGCCAATGAATGGTAATTTCTTAAAATCAGTTTCAATTTGAAAACTGATATCATATCAGTATTCTGTTACAATAAAAGCCATGATCTACCTTAGCCTATGAATAGATCTTTTGCCCACCCATAATTTTGTAACATCATGCATTGGGGATTTGGAAATTACTGGTTCACTAAGTTATGCAGATCTTTCAAATGTTAGCACATTTTATTACACAGCATCAAAAAATTACATCATCAATAGTCCCATAAATCTCACCAGAAAAATCTAACTATTGGGCAGCTGTCAAGCTCACAGTGCCAGGTACAAGTTTTCCAAAAATCTAATTTTTGGTTGAAAGCTCAAAATTTATCATTGGCAACTAACATTATCAGTCTTCCTTGAAGTAACATGCTTGGTTTATTTAATAAAATGCCTGTCAGAGATCAAAAATCTGAATAACCTTGTGAGTCAGTCATTCCTTCAAACAGAAATGGTGTTTCATAAAAAAACCAGCTACCTCACAACTCAATCACATGTCCATTTCTCCAAGGCAACCATCTTACTGCAATATGCACCAGAAATGCTTTGTATGAACTTTTCACTTCATAGCACAGAATATTAAAAAGACATGTACACGAAGTCTGAAATTTAATAAAATTAATAATTTTCACTGCATTATCAAGGACATGGTGTGTGTGTGTGTGTGTATATATATATATATATATTTTTTTTTTTTTTTTTTGAGACAGAGTCTCACTCTGTTGCCCGGGCTAGAGTGCCGTGGCATCAGCCTAGCTCACGGCAACCTCAAACTCCTGGGCTCAAGCGATCCTCCTGCCTCAGCCTCCC
>NW_012138080.1:3894089-3913591 GCF_000956105.1 Propithecus coquereli
AAAAGAATGAGTTCAACAAAGTTGCAGGATACAAGATGAATATACAAAGTCAACTGCATGTCCACACATTAGCAATGAACAATCCAAAAGTCAAATTTGGAAAACAATTTCATTTACAATAGCAGCAGAAAGAATAAAATTCTGCCCGGGAATGGTAGCTCACACCTGTAATCCCAACACTTTGGGAGGCCAAGAAAGGAGCAAGACCCCATCTCTACAAAAAAATTTTTTAAATTATAGGGGAAAAAAAGAACTCTTAGGAATATATTTAATAATAAGTGTAAAACTTATACTCCATTAAATACAAAATATAGTTGAAACTGTTAGAGACAACTTAAATAAATGGAAAGATACCCTATGTTCATGGATCAGACTTAACATTGTTAAGATGATAATATTCTTCAACTTGATATACAGATTCACCACCATCTGTGTCAGAATTCTAGCTGGCTTCTTTGTAGAAACTGACAAGCTGATCCTAAAATTCATGTGGAAACTCAAGGGACCCAGAATACTCAAAATAATTTTGAAAAAGGACAAAGGAAACTGACATTTTCCAACTTCCAACTTCACTACAAAGCTACAGTAATGAACACGGTGTAGTACTGACATAAGGATAGACATATAGATCAATCAAACAGAATTGAGAGTCCAAAAATAAACCTACGTATCTATGGCCAATTGATTTTTTTTTGGTAGAGATAGGGGTCTCACTATATTGTCCACACTGGTCTCAAACTCCTGGCCTCAACTGATCCCCGACTCAAGTCTCCCAGAGTGCTGGGATTACAGGAGTGAGCCACCATGCCCAAGCCTCAAATGATTTTCAAAAAGGCTGCCAAGACCATTCAATGGGGGAAAGCAGTCTTTTGTAAAAATGGTGCTGGGATAACCAAATAGTCTCATGCACAAGAATGAAGTTGTATCATTTCCTCATATGATATATAAAACTTAACCCAAAATGGATCAAAGACCTAAATTTAAGAGTCAAACTATCAAAACTCTTAAAAGATAGCGGTAAATTTTCATGACCTTGGATTTGGCAACAGATTTTCAGATATGACACCAAAAGTACAAGCAACAAAAGAGAAATTGAACTTCATCAATATTAACTTTTGTGCTTCAAAGGACATTATCAAGAAAGTAAAAAGACAACCCATGGCATGAGAGAATATATTTGTAAATCATATATTTGACAATGGACTTTTATCTAGAATATATAAAAAACTCTTACAACTCAGTAATAAAAAGACAATCCAATAGTGGGCAAAGGATCTAAATAGGTATTTCTCCAGACGATACACAAACGACAAGCACATGAAAAGATGTTCATCACCATGATTCATCAGAGAAATGCAAAATCAAAACCACTATACACTAGGATGGATGTAATTTTGATTTTTTTTTTTTTTTTTTTGATACAACAGTCTCACTCTATTGCCCGGGCTAGAGTGCCATGGCGTCAGCCAAGCTCACAGCAACCTTGAACTCCTGGGCTCAAGCGATCCTCCTGCTTTAGGCTTCCAAGTAGCTGGAACTAAGGTGCATGCCACTGCACCCAGCTAATTTTTTCTATTTTTAGTAGAGACGGGGTCTCACTCTTGCTCAGGCCACTCTCTCAAACTCCTGAGCTCAAGCTATCCTTCCGCCTTGGCCTCCCAGAGTGCTAGGATTACAGGCATGAGACACCACACCTGGCCTGGATAGATGCAATTTTAAAAGGCAAGATAATAACAAGTGTTGGTGAGGATAAGAAATTAGAACCCTTGTACGAGGGACAGGAATACAAAATAGTGCAGTATTTTTAAAAGACAGTCTGGCAGCTCCTCAGAAAGTGAACACACACATTAACTGCCATGTGAGTTGTATTTACCTTATGCTAGTTTAGAGCCCAGGGCTTCATGAAGCATATGTAATTCACAAGTTTCTTCACCTTGGGAGCCACATGAACTATTTTTCAAGTTGTATACAACTCATGAACAGAACAATAAAAAATAAATTTTTTCATTAAATTAGAAAGGATCATTTTGTTTTCAAAGTTTTTATTCTATTTTCATAATAAAACAGCACGGCCCCAGGGAAAAAAAATTTTTTTCTAGTGTGGCAATGTGTTAAACTGAGTTACCATTTGACCTAGTAATTACACTATTATAGACATGTACCCTAGAAAAATGAAAACACAGGTCCACAGAAAAACTTGTACACAAATATTCAAACAAGCATTACTGAAAACAGCCATAGGTGGAAAACAACTCAAATGCCCATCAGCTGTGGGCACATATAAAATGTGATTATCCCTTTTACATGGTTATCCCTTTTTTATGGCCAAGGAATTTTTTTTTTTTTTGAGACAGAGTCACTCTGTTGCCTGGGCTAGAGTGCCGTGGCATCAGCCTAGCTCACAGTAACCTCAAACTCCTGGGCTCAAGTGATCCTCCTGCCTCAGCCTCCTGAGTAGCTGGGACTACAGGCACGCACCACCGTGCCTGGCTAATTTTTTCTATTTTTAGTTGTTTGGCTAATTTCTTTCTATTTATAGTAGAGATGGGGTCTCGCTCTTGCCCAGGCTGGTCTCAAACTCCTGAGCTCAAGCAATCCTCCCACCTCGGCCTCCCAGAGTGCTGGGATTACAGGCGTGAGCCACCGCACCCGGCCTTATGGCCAAGGAATATTATTCGGTCATAAAAAAGAATGAAGTACTGACATGTGCCACAACATCGATGAACCCTGAAAGCACTATGCTAAGTGAAAGAAACCAATTACAGGAGACGATATATTGTTATTTCATTTATCAGCAGTCCCCAACCTTTTTAGCACCAGGGATGGGTTTCATGGAAGACAATTTTTCCACAGACGGGGTTGGGAGAGGTGGAGCTCAGGCAGTGATGCAGGGGATGGGGAGCAGCTGTAAATTCAGATGAAGCTCACTTGCCCACTGCTCACCTCCTGCTGTGCAGCCCAGTTCCTTAATAGGCCACGGACAAATACCAGTCTGCAGCCCGCGGACTGGGGACCACAGATTTATATGAAAGGTTCAGAATACGCAAATACATACAGAAAGTAGACTGGTAGTTGCTTGGGGACAGGGGGATGGGAAGTAGTTTAGGGAGACTGTGTGGTTTCCTCCTGAGGTGATGAATTGACTGTGGAGATAGCTGCACAACTCTGAATATAATGGAAGGCACTAAGTTGTATACCTTAAATGGGGGTGTAAGGTATGTGAATTATAGTTCGACATAGCTGTTACAAAAAAATAAATAATAATGTGAAGATCTCATTTATAGTAGGAACAGGAAACAAAAATACCTAAAAAAAATAGAAGAAATATGCAGAACCTATATGAGGAAAAAAATATCACAAAACTTCAGGAGGAAACATAGATATTATATAAAAATGGAAAAATACAGTATGCTTCCTGAAGAAGCAGCAGCAATACTGTAAAATGTCAATTCTTGCTCCATTTATAAACATAAGGCAATTTCAACGAAATAAAAATTCTAATAGAATTGGAGGGGAGGTGGAGGAAAAAAAGAATTCTAAGGTTTCATCTTAAGGAATAAATAACTTTTCACTAGCTATTTGGTTTAACAGCAACAGGAACTAAGAAAAATTATAAAGTGACTAAATTAAAACCAGATGATGAATTAAATAAAAAGCTTAAAAATAGATCTCTAGGAATATACTCATAAATTTTATACAAGACAGAGGTGGCATTTCAAATCAATGGAAAGAAGAGGAATTATTCAGATATGCTAAGACCATTGAGTAAAGTTTAGAAAAATTAATGTTACATCCCACTTCATATTTTACACCAAAAAAAATTCCAGATGGATAAAAAGTTAAATTTACCAAATTCATAAAAGCTAGAAAAAGATTTAACTGAATATCTGATCTCAGAGTGGGAAAAACCTAAATAACAAAGATTTCTAAATAACAAAGATTATTCACTATTAAAATTCAGGAACCAAATACATCAATACAAATAATGCAATACTCCTTGCAGTTTAGGATAGTGAATGTATTCTTTTCCCCCTGCCATACGGATTTCTAAAAACATACTCTCTAATGCCAAAAAAACACAAAAAACAAAAAACCAAGGCACTCTCATATACTACCATTGGGATATAAATTAATACAACCTTTCTAGAGGGCAACTGACAATCAGAACTCAAAAAAAAATTTTATCTCTTAACTCAGGACATGACCCAGATTTCTAACTCAAGGATATTTGAATAACTTTTTCTTTTTTTTAACAGAAAAACACTAGTTAAATATGTGTCATATTCAAAAGACTAAAAGTAGGCTGCCATTACATTCCATACTCAGATACACAGGGATATGAGAGGCCAGGCGTAGTGGCTCACACCTGTAATTCCAGCATTTTGGGAGGCTGAGGAAGGAGGATCACGTGAGCCCAGGAGTTCGAGACCAGCCTGGACAACACAGAGAGACCTCATCTCTACAAAAAATTTTTAAAAATTACCTAGGCATGGTGGTGCACACCTGTAGTCACCCCTACTAGGGAAGTTGAGGCGGGACGATTGTTTGAGCCCAGGAGTTTGAGGTTACAGTGAGCTATGATTGTGCCACTGCATATCACCCTGAGTGACAGAGTAAGATCTTTTTTTGTTTGTTTTGAGATAGGGTTTTCGAGCTTATTTATAAGTCAACTACAATAGTCTTCCCCTCCCCTCATCCTCAGTTTTGCTTTCTGTGGCTTCATTAACCTACAGTCAACCACAGTCCAAAACAATTCATAAGTTTTAAATTGTATGCTGTTCTGAGTAGTGTGATGAAATCTTGTGCCATCCAACATGGGACGTGAATCAGCTCTTTGTCCAGTATAGCCACACTGTATATGCTGCCCACCCATTAGTCACTTAATAGCTATCCTGGTTATCAGATCAACTGCCAAAGTATTGCAGTGCTTTTGTTCAAGTAACCATTATTTTACTTAATAATGTCCCAAAAGCACAGGAATACTGATGCTGGCAATTCAGATATGCCAAAGAGAAGCTTCCTGTAAATGAAAAGGCGAAATTTCTCAAAATAATAAGGAAAAAAATATAGTGTGTATAGGGTTCACTACTGTCTGCAGTTTCAGGTATCCACTGGAGATCTTGGAATGAACGTAACCCCCTTAGATAAGGGGGAACTACTGTTATATGCTTTTCTCTTCAAAAATAATCCTACATAGAACTCCAATTTATAAAATAGGTAAAAGTGAGCTTCTGTTTTTTATACTTTTGTTTCTTTTTTTTTAGAGACAGGGTCTTACTCTGTCACACAGGCTGGAGTGTAGTGGCACAGTCATAGCCTGCTGTAACCTCGAACTCCTGGGTTCAAGTGATAGATACTCCCACCTCAGCTTCCCAAGTAGCTGGGACTATAGGCACACAGCACCACACACCCAGTTAATATTTTTTATTTTTTGTAGAGACAAGGTCTCTCTGTGTTATACAGGCTGGTCTCAAACTCCTGGCCTCAAGCGATCCCCCTGCGTCAGCCTCCCAAAGTGCTGGGATTACAGGTATGAGCCACCACACCTGCAGAGCTTTTAATTTTGAAACAAGGAAAGAGGTTTTCAGCCCCCCTCATTCCCTTGAAATAGGGACAATCCCATTCTAAGAAACAGTTTATAGGCCAAGTATGGTTGCTCATGCCTGTAATCCTAACACTCTGGGAGGCCAAAGTGGGAGGATCGCTTGAGGTCAGGAGTTCAAGACCAGCCTGAGCAAGAGCGAGACCCTGTGTGTACTAAAAATAGAAAAAATTAGCTGGGCCTGGTGGCATGCGTCTATAGGAGGCTAAAACAGGAGGATTGCTTGAGCCCAGGAGTTCGAGGTTGCAGTGAGTTATGATGGCGCCACTACATTCTAGCCAGGGCAAGAGAGTGAGACTGTCTCCAAAAAAAAAAAAAAAAACCATACCTAAACCATGACCATTAATGAAAATCTTGAGGAGGAAAGAAGGACAAGATCTCATGGCTTGCTTGCCACCAGTCATATCCCTCCAGGTTGATTTTTTTTTTTTAGTTTCATTTTCCCACAAGGATAGCACCAGATTCTGTCAAGCATCTTGATATAATAAAAATGTCATATCTACAGTGGTGATTCCAATCTCATTTTCTTCTTTGATCCAATGTTTTGCCACATTGCTTCTTAGATCAGAGAAGAAAATGAGATTGGTGTAACTTGTGAAGTTACTTATTAGTTCCATTATGATCCTTTACTAACCTTGTGTTCTTTCCTAAGTGACATTTAATAGTGGCAAATTTTTCTTGTAGTTCCCAAATGAGGGGGAAAAAAACCAACCTTAGACAATATTGGCCAATTTCTGCTCTTTTGAAAACTTAACAACTAAAAACTTCAAAATCATACATGACAATAAACTCTATCACCTTCACTGGATATAATCTGCCCAGACTTGGAGATTTTATTAATAAAATACCACTTGCAATCCCTCATTATTTCCTCACCAATCTGAAGGTTAGATTCCTTCATATATGGTTTATCTTGCTAGTTTACGAACTCCCCTTAGCAGCAGTCCCCAACCTTTTTGGCACCAAGACAATTTTTCCACAGATGGTGGGGGGAGGGGCCAGTGTGGCGCTCAGGTGGTGATGCAAGAGATAGGGAGCAGTTGTAAATACCTTGCCTGCAACTCACTTCCCGCTGTGCCCTCTCTACCCCCCACCCCTTCCTAAGTTTCATGGAAGACAATTTTGGAAGAGAGGGCGCTCTGCAACTGGAGGTTGGGGACTGCAGGATTACAATATTTTTACTGTACCTTTTCTGTTTTTTGTTTGTTTGTTTGTTTGTTTTGAGACAGAATCTCACTCCGTTGCCCAGGCACGTTGCCCAGGCTAGAGTGCCGTGGCATCAGCCTAGCTCACAGCAACCTCAAACTCCTGGGCTCAAGCAACCCTCCTGCCTCAGCCTCCCGAGTAGCTGGGACTATAGATGCGTGCCACCACACCTGGCTAATTTTTTTTTCTATTTTTAGTTGCTCATCTAATTTATTTTTATTTTTCGTAGAGACAGGTCTCGCTCTTGCTCAGGCTGGTCTCAAACTCCAGAGCTCAAGCAATCCTACCGCCTCAGCCTCCCAGAGTGCTAGGATTACAGGCGTGAGCCACCGCTCCCAGCCTCCTTTCTATGTTTAGATACTATTCCTCTACCACTGTGTTACAACTGCCTATGGTATTCAGTACAGTAACATGCTATATAGGTTTGCAGCCTGGGAGTGATAGACTATACCATATAGCTTAGGTATGTAGTGGGCTACACCATCTATGTTTGTGTAAGGATGTTCACACAACAATGACATCACCTAAGGATACATTTCTCAGGAGGTATCCCCAGTGTTAAGCAACACATAACTGTATTTATCTTCTTACTTCGAAAGCCCTATTGTCTGAAGCATTTTTCTTGTCTCAATTTATTCTGAGCTTTAGTGCTCTTACTCCTCTACATTCCTAGTTGGTTAATGAGCCTTTCTTAACAATCAGAAAATGGTTCATGAGTCTGAAATCAAAGTTAATAGAGGAAGTCCTTGCCAGAGCAATCAGGCACGGAAAAAAAAGGCATCCAAATTGGAAAAGAGGAAGTCAAAGTCTCCCTGTTTGCTGATGATATGATCTTATATCTAGAAAACCCTAAACACTCCACCAAAAAACTCTTAGATTTGATAAATGAATTCAGTAAAGTCTGATGATACAAAATCAACATACAGAAATCAGTACATTTCTACAAACCAGTAATGATCTAGAAGAGAAACAAACAAGAAGGCAATCCCATTTACAACAGCTACAAAAATAAATAAATAAATAAAATACCTACGAATAGATTTAACCAAGGAGGTAAATGATCTCTACAAGGAAAATTACAAAATACTGGTGAAAGAAATTGTAGATGATACAAATAGAAAAACATCCCATGCTCATGGATCAGAAGAATTAATGTCATTAAAATGACCACACTGCCCAAAGCGTTCTACAGCTTCAATGCAATCCCCATCAAAATACCAATGTCATTTTTCAGATAATTAGAAGAAACAATTCTAAAGTTCACATGGAACCAAAAAAGAGCAATAGCCAAAGCAATCTTGAGCAAAAAGAACAAAGCTGGAGGCATTATACTGCCAGACTTCAAATTATACTACAAGGCTATAGTAACCAAAACAGCATGATTACTGGTATAAAAATAGACATGTAGATCAATGGAACAGAATAGAGAACCCAGAAATAAAGCCACATACTTACTGATCTTTGACAAAGTCAACAAGAACATACACTGGGGAAAGGTCACTCTTTTCAATAAACAGTGCTGGGAAAATTAGATTGCTGTACACAAAAGAATGAAACTGGACCCCTATCTCTCACCATATACAAAATCATTCAAGATGGATTAAAGACTTGAATGGAAGACCTGAAACTATAAGAATACTAGAAGAAAACCTAGGGAAAACTCTTCCGGACATTGATCTAGCCAAGGAATTCATGACTAAGACCTTAAAAGCACAGGCAACAGAAACAGAAACAGACAAATGGAACTTAATTCTCTATGCTGCCCAGGCTGGTCTCGAAATCCTGGCCTCAAGCGATCCTCCCGCCTCAGCCTCCCAAATTAAACTACAAGGCTTCTGTACAGCAAACGAAATAATGAACACAGTGAACAACCTGCAGAATGGGAGAAAATATATGCAAATTATACATCCAACACAGGACTAATTTCCAGAATTTATAAGGAACTCAACTCGAACAACAACAACGAAAAAAACACAAATAACCCCATTAAAAAGAGGGCTAAGGACATGAATAGAGATTTTTCAAAAGAAGACAAATGGCTAACAAGCATATGAAAAAATGTTCAACATCATTAATCAGAGAAATGCAAATTAAAATGAGATATCATCTTATACCAATCAGAATGGTTGTTACTAAAAAGGAAAAATAACAGATGTTCGTGAGGATGCCCAGAAAAGGGAACTCTTAGACACTATTAGTGGGAATGTAAATTAGCGCAACCTCTATGGAAAACAGTATGGAGATTTTGCAAAGAACTAAAAATAGAACTACCATATGATCCAGCAATCCCACTACGGGGTATCCACACAAAGCAAAAGAAATCAAGACATAAAAAAGATACCTGCACTTGTATGTTTACTGAAGCACTATTCACAATAGCAAAGATACAGAATCAACCTAAGTGTCCTTCAACAAAGGACTGGATAAAGAAAATGTGGTATATATACACAATGCAATACTATTTCAGCCATAGAAAAGAATGAAATCCTGTCTTTTGCAGCAACATGGATGGAACTGAAGCCTATCTAAAGTGAGACAACTCAGACACTGAAAGACAAATATCGCATGTTCTCATTTGTAAGTGGGAGCTAAATAACATGTATGTACCCATGGAAGCAGAGTATGGAATGATGGACAATGGAGAATCAGAAGACTGAAAAGGTGAGAGGAGACTGGATGATGGCTGGGTTGGTAGAATGTGTACTGCTCCAGTGACGGATGCACAGAAGGAGGCCCTGACTTCAACACAACATAATAATATCAATGTAGCCAAATTGCACTTGTACCCCATGAATATATACAAATAAAAAATAAATGAAAAAACAGAAACAAAAAAGTTCTTAAAAAAAAATACAGATGGGACCCAGGCACAGTGGCTCATGCCTGCAATCCCAGCACTCTGGAAGGCTGAGGCAGGAGGACTGCTTGAGGCCAGGAGTTCGAAACCATCCTGGACAACATAGAGAGACGCTGTTTCCACAAAATAAAAAAATGTTTAAAAATTAGGCCAGGCGTGGTGGCTCACACCTGTAATCCTAGCACTCTGGGAGGCCAAGGCTGGTGGATCGCTCAAGGTCAGGAGTTCGAGACCAGCCTGAGCAGGAGCGAGAGCCCGTCTCTACTAAAAATAGAAAGAAATTATCTGGACAACTAAAAATATATATATAGCAAAAATTAGCCGGGCATGGTGGCACATGCCTGTAGTCCCAGCCACTCGGGAGGCTGAGGCAGGAGGATCGCTTGAGCCCAGGAGTTGGAGGTTGCTGTGAGCTAGGCTGAAGCCACAGCACTCTAGCCCGGGCAACAGAACCAGACTCTGTCTCAAAAAAAAAAAAAAAAAAAAATTAGCCAGGTGTGGTGGTATGGTGGTATGCGCCTATAGTCCCAGCTACTTGGGAGGCTGAGGCAGGAAGATAGCTTAAGCCCAGGATTTCAAGGTCACAGTGAGCTATGAACTCACCACTGTACTCCAGCCTAGGTGACAGAACAAGGCGCCCTCTCTTTAAAAAAAAAAAAAAAAGCGCGAGAAAGAGAAAAAATGGAAAAAAATACAAAGTTACTAAAATAAAAGTACCTCCCTGTTTTGTTTTATGGTAATTTATAACCAGTACATTGTACTCTTATGTTTTTAGATCCCATAGACCTAGGAGTAAAAATAAACACTTTAAAACCACAAAGCACATATTGGGAGGCCAACGTGGGAGGATCACTTGAGGCCAGAGGCTCAGCCTGAGCAACACAGCAAAACCCAGTGTCTACAAAAAAATCTTAAAAATTAGCCAGGTGTGGTGGTGCACAACTGTAGTCCCAGCTACTCAGGAGGCTGAGGCAGGACGATCACTTGAGCCCAGGAGTTTGAGGTTGCTGTGAGCTGACACCACTGCATTCTAGCAACAGAGAAAGACCCTGTCTGAAAACAAAACAAAAAAACAAACCCACAAAACTATAAAGCCTACATACTGATGCTCTAATGTTTTGAGGACATGGTTTTAAAATTTTATTTTTTATTTTTCAGCTACACACCACTGATTATTTTTAAAATTTTATCTTATTAGACAGATTTCCTTCCAGATATGCCATATGAGCTACTCAACAATCTGACTTCACAGACTTTATTCAAGGTGATAATCAGACAACTACAACCCAAATGTCTCCCAGTAGAGGACTGTTTAAGTTATAGTATGACCAAATAATGGAAAATTATACTGAAGGAAAGCTATTAACAATCATAATGCATGTACGCACTGACATGGAAAGATGCCTACATCTTACTAATAAAAATACAGAGTAATATGCAAAGTCATTTGTTTATTTACAGAAAATAAAGTGTGGGAGGAAAGAGAGAAAAGAATGACAGAAAAGATGTTTTACCAAAACATGAATGATTTCTTTAGCATGTAGAATTCAGACTCTCCTAATTTTCTTACCATTTTACTACCTGACTTTTTTCTAAAAACAAAAAAGGCAGGTACCCTTTTTAAAATGAGAACCTACAAAGCTACTTTCATTCACTGGAAAAAAGACTAATCACCCTGGTAGAGAGGTCAATGATAGGAGTTCTTAAGTTTTCTCCTGTCACCATACACTACAGATGACACCTGCCCAACATATTCCAAGAACCTAATCAAGATTATAAGGAAGTGCTCACAGCTAAAAATTACACCAAACCTCCAATAAAAGAGAGCTCATCAAGAGGCAATTTTGGAATCAAAACTCTAACTCAAATGGTATGCATAAAACAGCTCAAAAGGAGTACCATCTTCAGTAATGGAAAGCCATCAATGTATTCTCTTCCATCTCTTTATGGAGCTTTGATGTCAACTGTTTCCACAAATCTGCTCCAATTCTCTCTTCAAACAGTCTCTTTCACTTGCTTAATGTTGCTGCTCCCCTACATCAGCTTGCCAAAGAACTCACTCTAGGTCAGCTGCTCAGAGCTAACTGGCTCTTTAGTTCAAATATTCTAACAGGAAAAATCTGATTGATCAACAGCAGCCCACCAAGCAATGGCTGGGAGTAAGGTCTTCCAAGGGATGTAAGCAAGATAGGTTCTCTAGAAGCAGCTATGGCCAGGCCAAGAAGGGAAATCTGTCTTCTGCTACAGTAAGGAAAGTGCAAGAGAAGGCCAGGTTTATACTACATCAATTCTCAATGAACTGAGTAACCTACATTGGAGATTATTTTTCATTTCTATGGAATTTGAGAGAAACATAACATTAACAGGTGTTAATCACATTAAAAGGCAAAAAGTCCAATTATTTTCCTGGTGTATATAAAGCCCAAAATAAAAGTCACTTAAGCAAATTACATTCCATAGACCCAAATCTCACCACCTATAGGGAAATAACTAATATTTGCTGTTTTGCATTGCCTAGTATTATAATTTAGATCATAATTGACCAGGGTGGATATTTTTTACAAGCATATATGAATAAGGTGATAAAAACCAATATATATGATACAATCTGCAGTTGTAGCCTGTTTCATTCCAAAACACTCACTTCTAAATCACTACTTATCTATAGGCCCAAGAACACTCATTTACATAGGCAATTACATTCTTCTATGACACAACTTTTCATTAACTAAAATGTTTACTAAGTACCTACTCTCTAAAAGACACTATATTAGGTAAGACCAAGAAAAGCAAGAATAAAACATGACCCCTAACTTTCAGGATCTCACCATCCAGCAATAGAGGTTGATATTCATTTAAAAAAAAAAAAGGAGAGAGGCTATAACATAAGAATAACATAAGCAGATATTCTAACTACAGGGTATAAATGGAACAAGCAGGCATGGTGGCTCAGGCCTGTAATCTCAGCACTCTGAGAGGCCAAGGAAGGAGGATCGCTTGAGCCCAGGAGTTCAAGGTTATAGTGAGTTATGATCTGGCCACTGCACTCCAGCCTGGGCAACAGAGTGAGACCCTGTCTCTCCAAAAAAAAGAAAAAAAAGGTATAAGCCATTTGAAGAGAGGCTGGAAGAAATTTGAGAAAGCCTCGCCAGAAGAGTGAGAAATGGGTGTAGAAGGTAAGTTTGGACCCAACTGCCCTATGGTATATATGCCAGGCTAAAGAGTTAGGACTTTATTCTTCAGGTAATATAGAGCTTTGACAATTTAACCAAGTAACAAGGTAATACGATAATCATATACTGTGTTTCTGACAGACAGCTGTGAAAGGTACATAATATTAGAAGTTTTTTAAACCTGTAATTGAAAACACCAAAATAAAAAGGCAAACAGAAAACCAGAAAAAAAATCTACGTGGAGAATATGACTGAAAGTTAATACACTTAGTAAATGAACAGCTCTTGTAAGTTAATAAGAAAAAACATTAAAACCTGAGACGTGGAAAAAGAACAATTTATTAAATAAGAATTGCAAATAGCCAATAAAAATATGAATGGTTAAACTTACTAGTAATTGGTTATTACATTTTTTGCCAAAATAACTTTTTTTTTTTTTTTTTTTTAAAGAGAAGGGACCTTGCTATGTTGCTCAGAGTGGCCTCAAATTCCTGGGCTCAAATGATTCCTCCTGCCTCAGTCTCCTGAGTAGCTGGGACTACAGACACATGTCGCCATGCCAGCTAAAATAACACCTTTTAATGGATAATATTCAGCATAAGATAGTGTCCAAGTTGTACAGACAGGGCTGAGAGAATGGAAATCCTTTCTGGAAAGCAAAGAGACAATGAAGAGACTGAAAACTGTTTATATTTTTTTGACACAGTAAACACACTTTAAGCATCTATCTCAAAGAACCAGGGATGTAATAAAAATATATATGAACAAGGATGTTCATTTGTAGCATTATTATTCACAATATGGGAGAAGCAGAAACACACAACAGGGAAATATTCAATTTTATATAAAATGGAACATTATACAAACAAAAACATGTTTTCAAAAAAGTTAATAAAGGAAATGATCAAGCATAATGTTAGATGAAACAAGCTAGATATTAAACTACATATATCTCATTCAATTTTAAATGTGTACAAAAAAGATGGAAAATATTTCAAAGTATCAACAGGAGTCATCACTGGGCAGTTAGATTATGAGTGATTAAACTTGGATAGTTTTCAATTCACCTACAATGAGAATACACAACCTTATCATCCAGAGGAAAAAGTGAAAATCAGTGAAAAAGAGAAAAGTAGCACAGACCATTTGGCTATGGTCTGTCACACACTGGTCAAGTCATTACTGTAGAGTTTTTTACGTTCTCTTTCTGAAAATGTAAAAATCTTTAACAATGCCAGTCTACATGTAAGAAATACCTACAAAATAGATATATAGATACTACCAAACATACAAAAAACATTAACATATTTAATGAATATAGTGCTAAAGCTAGTTAACAATAGTTATTAGAGACAATGCAGATAGCCTACATGTTAATCTACGGCACATATGTAGTGCTTTGTGGTTTATAAATAACTTTATAAAATATTTGGATTGCTGGTAAATTTTTTACTTTGCCAACCTAACAATATACTAATAACATTTTCCATACAAATAGATCATAAAATTTACACAGCACAGCATGACTGTTAATAGCGTGGGCTTTTAGCCTGATCTGGGATTAAGTCCTGTTCAAATCCTGGCCCCATGGAATATAGTCACATGACCCTAAGCAAGTCATGTAAACTCAGTAAACCTTGGTTATCTCTTATCTGAAAAGGCTGATAGAGTACCTACTTCAAGAACTAATTAAATAAGATACATTTAAAGTGCTCAGGAAAGTACCCAACGCTGAATTGCTCAATAAAGTATTCTGCTTTAAAAATAAAACAGGCCAGGCATGGTGGCTCACATCTGTAATCCTAACACTCTGGGAGGCTGAGGTGGGAGGATCGCTCGAGGTCAGGAGTTCGAGACCAGCCTGAGCAAGAGCGAGACCCCATCTCTACTAAAAAAAAAAAAAAAAAAATAGAAAGAAATTAGCCAGACAACTAAAAATATATACAGAAAAAATTAGCCGGGCCGGGCGCAGTGGCTCACGCCTGTAATCCTAGCACTCTGGGAGGCTGAGGTGGGAGGATCGCTCGAGGTCAGGAGTTCGAGACCAGCCTGAGCAAGAGCGAGACCCCGTCTCTACCAAAAAAAAAAAAAAAAAAATAGAAAGAAATTAACTGGATAGCTAAAAATATACAGAAAAAATTAGCCGGGCATGGTGGCGCGGGCCTGTAGTCCCAGCTACCCGGGAGGCTGAGGTAGGAGGATCACTTGAGCCCAGGAGTTTGAAGTTGCTGTGAGCTAGGCTGACACCACAGCACTCTAGCCCAGGCAAGAGAATGAGACTCTGTCTCAAATAAATAAATAAATAAAAATAAAACAACAGAATTATTCTGCAAATACTGACACCAGATTAGCTGAGTTCTAGCTTAGATTTGACTAAGCAGATGGCAAAAGATCTTTGGAAAACTACTCGTCCTTTCTGAAGTTCAATTTCTTCATTTAAAATTGCAAGACTAGTACTTGTTCCTGCCTATCTCAAATGAATTATCCATTTTGGACAATTTGGTAACTTATAATCCACTAAAAAAAACACACGGAAAAAAATCTACAACATATAAATGGCTTTAAGGATTGATGTACAAATTAAAGCCATTTTCACTCTGCTCTCAGAGAAATTTATCTTACCAAGGCAAATGACAACCTCAATTTATTAGTGAGCTTGCTATGGTGATGGCCCAAAGCATAACTTTAGGGCTCCAACTTCTAATGAACATCCAGAAATGCTTTGGGCTTAATGAACTGGTTCACAAAAGTAACTATAAAAGTTGCTATTATACAAACTCAAAGGAACAGCATAAGTATGTAAGTTTAAATTTTACCCTAAACTGAATGCAATGCCACAAACTGACAGTACCAACATTCACTCAATACATCCAAGCTTTTTAAATTTCTAATTAAAAATGACGCATTAAAAAAGGAAAATGGACAGCCAGGTGTGGCAGCTCAAGCCTGTAATCCCAGCAATTTAGAGACTGTGCTGGGAGAATCACTTGAGGCCAGGAGTATGAGACCAGTCTGGGTGACATAGGTAGACCCCATCTCTAAAAAAAATTAAAGAAACAGAAAAAGCAAAACTAGCCAGGCGTGGTAGTGCACATCCATAGTCCTAGCTACCTGCAAGCTGAGGCGGGAGGACTGCTTGAGCCCAGGAGTTTGAGGCTGAGCTATCATCATGCCACTGTATTCCAGCCTGGGTGACAGAGAGAGACCTCATCTCTTTAAAAAAAAAAAAAAAAAAAATGGAAACTCAAATATATTGGTATTATTGAGATTGGTCATTCTAACATTAAAGCCAAATGTCAAGGCCAGGATCGTGGCTCACGCCTGTACGTGCCTGTAATCCTAGCACTCTGGGAGGCCGAAGCAGGAGGATAGCTTGAGGTCAGGAATTCAAGACCAGCCTGAGTAACAGTGAGACCCCATCTCTACTGAAAATAGAAAAAATTAGCTGGGTGTGGGGGTGCGTGTCTGTCATCCCAGCCACTTGGGAGGCTGAGGCAGGAGGATCACTCAAGCCCAGGAGTTTGAGGTTGCTGTGAGTGATGTGAAGCCACATCACTCACCTGGGCAACAGAGTGAGACTGTCTCAAAAAAAAAAAAAAACAGCCAAATGTTATTTTGAAATGTAGCTTCAACTGACAGGGTATCTGCCAAAACTCTATTAAAAAAGGATAGGGGTGGGGTATCCTTATTATAGGTCCTTAGCTTTCTTCCACAGACTTCAATGGGCTAGCCCTTAACCTGTAGGCTAAATTGTGTGTCTGTATACCTCTGTATGTTTCCATGGTGAGAGTTTACAGCTTTAGAGTCTCAGCAGGACTAGAGGTATAACTGGTAATATAAATACTCTCACCAAAAATTGATGACAAAAGGAAGCCATTTATAATCTTTGTTACAAATAAAAATTACCAATTTTTATTCTGTTAACTACATTACATTCTGTCAGATTTTAAAATAAACATTCCACATGAGGTTCTTACCTTATTAAATCTGTGCATGTGATATAAAGCCATAGTATCCATATTATGTCAACCCTTTCACTTAAAACACAAAATTTTTAGCTTACACATTTTCTGGCATGTCCAGGTAGACTTATCAAAGTTTGATCAGTGTTTGTTAAGTTTGGCAAGAAATAGGTTTTTGGTTTTTTTAAAATAATTCTTTTTCAACATCAACTTGAAACACAGCACCCAAAAATACACATAATTTTATTTCTTCTTTTGCCTAGTTGTATTGATAGACGAATTCAGAGCATATTATTTTGGAAATTTAACTCTAAATTTCTAAATTAAGGTTGAATTGATGCTCATCTTTATACAACTTACAGGGAGGAAAAAGGACAGATGATAATTACTGCAGGTGAGATTACAAGAAACACATAAATCTACTTCGATTCAACAAGTTTTACCAAGCTCCAACCATCACACTTATTATCACGCTCCATCCATCATGGAGCCATGGATAAATATTACTATGGTGAGACCTAGTAATACCCTCTGCTCTCAGGGGACTTAAGAGTCTTATGTTTGGGATACAGGAACTACACAAAGGGAAAATAAGAACAATTTTAAAACTACAGAAAAAGAAAAAAAGCAACTCATAGTAGCACGATATAAACTACATGTAAAATTCCTGAAGTAATTTTTTTAAAAAAAGGAAGCATCACTGTGAGATCAGTGTTTAAAACGCAAACTTTTAAAATGAGCCTTAAAGGAAATGTTAAGAAACTAAGTATTTTTAGAGACCACTGGTTTATAAACAAATAGAAAATCCTTATTTGTTCATTAAAACAGGTTTCTTAGAGTGTGCATGGCCAGATTTTGTGAACCTGGTTGAACTAACTATATTTACTTAAAAGTAATAAAAGCTAAATTCTATTTCAGTTCTCCATATTGCTGACTCTCCATAAATCCATTGCATTTTTTAGCACTTCTAACCAAAGTTCCAGGGGTTTCCCAGGTAATCTTTAATAGGACCCTTCATTAAGATCAAGATGCCATCTCTTTTCAAAAGATAATAAAGATTAAGTTTCTTTAGATACTATGTTTAAAATTAATCTTTAAAATGTTTAAAAATTTTTAAAACATCTTAAAATCACCAACAAAATTAAGCAGTTTTTCCTAATACATATATTGGATAGCAAAGCTATTCATTTTCCAATTTGAGAATAACGAAGTCATAATCACACAACTTATATCTGAGAAACAATATATGGTTTACTGAAATAAGTACTGAGGACTTAAGTTTATATCATAAACCGCCTGCACCAAAAATAAAAGTACCTCAAAATAAACACAAATAGCCTTAAAATTCTAGTAAAATTCAGGATGACACAAATACTAGGAAGTATAGTTGGAATATGTGCAAAAGCCTACTTCCACCTGTCGGGAAGGAAATACAGAGTTGAAAGTAAACTAGAACCCTTCTACTTTTATTACTGCCTTTGGTCATTAAAGTGAAATTCAAATACATAAAGTAAAATTCAAACAAACAGGATGATACATTTTATAAGTCAATTGTTTTAATGAATTGTATTAGAAAATAGTTTGACGAAAATATTAGTCTGTCGAAATATCACACATAGAATACAAATTCCAAACCCACACAACCTGTTAGTGAATGAGCATTTTCTCAACAATCAAGTTTTTGTAAATTGATCTTTTCATCTAATTCACCTCTTCCAACTAGGCCTTTGGGCCCAGCAGTAGCTGACTTGCAATATATCTTATTTCTTTAAGCTGAAATATCATCTTGCCAGAGTCGGGAATAAAATAAAAAGAACGGCCAGAAAATATCAACGTACCCTCTCTAATAATAAAAAGTATAAGGAAAAAAGTCTTTCATTCCAGGAGATAGGCCATGACTATCCCAGGATGGTATCTGTAATACAGTGCTCACCTTACAGAATTTGCCATTAAAACGATTAAGAGTACACGAAGAAGAAACATCATTAAATTTATTTAAAAATAGGTATGAAGGTTCCAATCACCACTATCACAGTTCATTTTCAGCTATTTAAGGTCTGGCAGAAGGGTTTAATACACCCACACACCCCCAAGGGAGGGAAAAACCACCACCCTGTTCCCAGGGAGTTTAATGAAAATTAGCAGGTAAGAGAGGCCTCGGCAGCACGCTGAAAATCAAAGAGGGCGGCCGGAGGGTTTGGACTGCAGAGGAAAGCATCGTCCTCCGACCCCACCTCCCCTCGCCTTCCCAGCAGGGCAAAGGGGGCGAAGAAGGCGAGGGGCCCATTTAGTGCTTTCGTTAATTGACACCTGTAATAAGGAAACTTTCCGGCAGCCGACAGTGCTCAGGCCGGGCCCGGCCAGAGCTTCGCGGCGGCCGCTTCTCGGGCGCCCAGGTAACCGGGCTGGGCTGGGCCCGAGGCGCCGCGGCGTCGGCGGCCGCGCCACCGCGCACCTTCCCGGGGCGCTAGGCCCGCACGCCGCCTGGCCCGGCCGTCGCCTCCCGCAGGCCGCGGCAGCCCAGGAAGGCCGGAGAGCGGCGCGGGGACCCCAAACCGTGCACCCAGACAGGCCGCCGCTGCGGCTACTTACTTTCATTTAACACCTCCACCAGGTCTGCGCAGTTCTCGCACATTGTTCGGCCGCCGCCCCCCCCCTCCCCCGCTTCGGATCGCACTGACTGATCCCGACCGGCGGGGGGG
>NW_012138080.1:3913767-3938927 GCF_000956105.1 Propithecus coquereli
AGAGGGAGGGAGGGGGCGGGTGGGGAAAGAAGCAGCAGAGTCACTTCACCGACCAGACGCCGCGGCCACCGCCGACGCCGCCGCCATTTTAATAGAGCGCTCGGGCTGCGCTCGGCTCTTTCCGCCCGGGCGAAGAAGCCGACGAGAAGCGCCTCGCGCTCTCATTCCTCCGCCTCCCTCCCTCTCTTTTCCTCCCGCCCTCCCGCCTCTCCCTCCGCACACACGCCGCACGCTCCACACCCCGCCGTGGCCGGCTCGCCGCCCTCCCTTTCCTCTTCCGTCCGGCCTCCCCGCCCTCGGTCCACCCCCTCCGCGCGCTCGCCCACCCCGCCCAGCCCGGATCTCTGTCAGCGGCCGGAAGGGAAACGCGAAGCTAGCGCGGCCGCGGGGGGAGTCCGGGTGAGTAGGAGAAGATGGCGGAGGCACCGAGCGGGTCGCGGTTGCGCGGCGTTGCCCACCGCGGCCCACTCCGCGGGCTTCGAGCCCCGGCGAGCGCTGGGTGGCTTGCGCCGCCCTGTCCCTCGCCCCTGCGCTTCGTCATTTTTCCTCGGGGCCCAGAAGCGGGAATTGGTACTATTTCTTTCGTGTCCACCTCTCCGGTGCTCAGGCTTCGGGGGTGGAAGAAGGAAAGGATCCATGGGGGCGCCAGGCGGGGACTCTGTAGAATGGATCAGCCCAGGGCCCGGCTTCACTTGCCTCGGTGTTTTTCGCTACCCTGCAATTCTGTGAGGCTCCTCCGTCCTGGAGCGGTAAGACACCTTGATGTGTCTAGAAATGGCGGGGTAGAGTGTTCGCGTAGCATCTCCTCGTTTTTTACGCAAGAGGGCCCCTCACGATACGCCCATCAGCTCTTCACCTGAAATAGTATATTATGCTAGGCGGATAGGCTATTAAGGTGAGGAACAAGGAATGAAGAACGGCGGAAGGGAAGGGGTACGCTCAGCCGGATTTGGTATTGTGTCAACTGCTTGGCGTTAGGAAAATTTTCCTCACACCTGCACTTACCCCTTCCTCACTGATTGCTGTGTGCAACATGTTTACGTAGAGATGAATGCAAAGTCTTAAAGATAGTGTACATAGTATTCTCAGCACTGTAACCGGACCACCTATCGAGGACCTGTAGTAATTCAGTAGGTTTTGTCGAAGTTTTATCACACCCATCTCCCCGTGACAGGACCACTTTGTTCCCTTATGCTGTGTCATTCTGCTGCTTAAAGTTGATGCTATAAAGATTCTGCCCAACCTGTTTTAAGTTGTTTCACATGACCAGGTGATCCTTAAGCCTATAAAGCTGTTCTGCCACCATCTTTCCTCTTCTTTGCCTTTCCCACAGAACTTGGGTTTTTGCAGATTTGACTTTGGATCCTAAGGCAGACATTGTCCATCCAACATCCGTTCCCACTCATTCCTTTTCTTCTCTGCTTGCAGAACCCAAATATTCTCAGGTGGCAGTGGAGAAACCCTGATCTCAGGAAGGGACGTACAGGGGAATATTTGTGATTCATTTAAAACCAACAGTCATGGTAATCTGGTTTATCTTGGGCTAGCCATATAATTGAATTCTTGCTGATGAAATATAAGCAGAAATCTGCAGGGTGGGTCTTATGGGAAGAATTGTCCTTTCCTAATAAAATAAGGGACAAATTCAGCTGTCATTCCCTTTAGCCCTTGTTTCTGCCTGAAACATGGTCTTGATACACAAAGTAATACATCCATTTTGTAATTTGTTAAAAAAATAAACCACAAACGGGAAAAAAACCAACCTTTAAGTTGCTAATACAAAATAAAGTGTGGATCCCTAATGCATCTTTAAACGGCTAAGAAAAACATCTCTTTTTGGGGGGGGAGACAAGTCTTGCTCTGTTGCCTGGGCAGGAGTGCAGTGTTGTCATCGTAGCTCACTGCAACCTTAAACTCCTGGGCTCAGGTGATCCTCCTGCCTCCGCCTCCAGAGGGATTATGTGCCACCATGCCGCACTAATTTTAAAATTTCATTGTTGTAAACCAATACCTGGCTAATTATTTTTGCTCTGAAAGTCTTTAAAACAAAATCACACACACCATCTGTAATGTTTGAAGTAGCCTAAAGGGCAGGTCGGCCAACTTCAAAACGCAGGATGTTGGTTCCACCTGTTAAATTGTCCCTGGTGAAAATGAAGACTCAGACTTGAGATGGACTCAGAACAAGATTTCTTGTGGACCATTACCAATAATCTGGAAAACAAGGTGGGGAAACACACCACTTCTGTGTATATGAGGTGGATAAATCATAAAATGGTGAAACAGTACCTAAGTTCTTCACTATTGGGCACATTGAATTTGACCTCATTTTGAGCAAGTCCGGCCTCCTTAGTATATTGAGACCAAAGTGTGGGAGGCTTGGAGTTCTTGTTGCAGTTGTAGGTATAGATTCTGGGTCAAGGACTGAGAATCAATATTCAGGCTGAATCTCTTGTGTATACCCTACTGGAGTACAAAAAACAGTGTTTCAGCAAAACTGTGGTCTCAGAAGACTTGAGAGGGCAAATGGAAGATTTTGACAATGGAACAGATGTTTCCATGTCAGGGGGAAAAAAGGCCTATATTGGTCAGTAAGCTCTGGGGAATTTTCATAGGTGTCCCAACAAGAAAAGTGAGCAGTGGTACTGTTTGGGCATTAGGTTAGGAGTGGATCAAGGAAAGGACTCTGGGTACCTGTTGAGAGTGTAATCTATACCCCAATTTCAAAGTTGCTAAAATGTGAAGAAAAATGCATCCTAAGTTGTTGAGCTGTGGTGTCAACCATCTTGAAAAGTTTTGTATGCAAATCTTTTCACAGCCATCTTGGGATGTACGTTTGTGATCCCGTTTTTCAAATAAGACAGCATTCATCAAATGACTTGCCTAGGCCCGGCGCGGTGGCTCACGCCTGTAATCCTAGCACTCTGGGAGGCCGAGGCGGGAGGATCACTTGAGGTCAGGAGTTCAAGACCAGCCTGAGCAAGAGCGAGACCCCGTCTCTACTAAAAAATAGAAATGATCTGGACAACTAAAAAAATTAGCCGGGCATGGTGGCACATGCCTGTAGTCCCAGCTACTTGGGAGGCTGAGGCAGAAGGATCCCTTGAGCCCAGGAGTCTGAGGTTGCTGTGAGCTAGGCTGACCCCACAGCACTCTAGCCCAAAGGAGTGAGACTGTCTCAAAAAAAAAAAAAAAAAAAAAAAAAAATGACTTGCCTAAGATTCTCCATCCAAGTATCTAAACCATTTATTATGAAAGAGGATCCCAGTTCTTCACAATTTGTAGAGACCCTGCTTTGTTCCAGAAGAGTTTAATAGTACCAAGCTAAACATCTGACACAGGCAATTATTGTTAAGTGTGCTTGCTGCCAGATACCTTGAGGCTGACCCAAATATGAGCCACCTTAGATTTAATTTGCTATCACTATTGTTTTCTCTAGTTGTAGTCAAATCTTTTTAATACTCCCACAAAAGAACCTTCCTGCAAGGGACTGAAGTATAAATATACCTGATGAGAACCATTTTAACTTAAAACAACAAAAAAAACTTTTGATGTTTCCAGTTTAATCTATGGTTTGTTTTCCTTGAACTTATTAAATTTATATATTCTAAACTTTGAATAAATGATTCTTTTCTTACCTATATAAATTCAGCTACCCTTGTCATTTTAAAGGTGTAAGTTGTTTTTGGCAGTGGTGGTCACCTGCCAATCATTTCTAATTCAAAGTGGACCATACTGGTTCCTAAGCCAAAGTTTGTTTCTTCCAATACCCAGGGTAATTCAAGAGTCTAGGGGGCTGTAGAACATTACCCTTTGGCCATGGTTGGAAATGTTGACAGGTATTCTTAGCTAACAATATTGACTTTATAGCCAATTCAAACAGAGCCAATGATCTGGACTTAAAATTCCTGGGTAATTAAAAAAATTAAAAAAAACCAAGATATTTTTAGGTAAACACCAATAATAAAGCAATAGGCCCAAATGTGGTGTGAAATTGTAACATCATTTTTTAAGCAAAGTTTTTACCAAAGTTTAGGTTTTTCTGTGTTCCCCTTTGACTACATTTAAGCTCTTACCATTTGTTGTTCTAGAAAAATAATGGGACATTACTACAGTCCACTGAAATGATAGGTTTTTTTGCCAAGGACCTAGAAAGTTAAGGGTACATTAATTCTAAAGTTGCTCAATCTCCATAAACATGAGGCACTCAAAATGTTTAGGTATTAGTCTAGGTTTTTAAAAAAAGCTAGTTCAGGCCCTGTGCAGTGGCTCACACCTGTAATCCGAGCACTCTGGGAGGCCAAGGTAGGAGGATAGCTTTAGGTCAGGAGTTTTGAGACCAGTGTGAGTGCAAGTAAGACCCCTCTACTAAAAATAGAAAAAATTAGCTGGGCATGGAGTGCATGCCTGTAGTCCCAGCTACTTGGGAGGATTGCATGAGCTCAGGAGTTGAAAGTTGCTGTGAGCTAAACTGACAGCCACAACACTCTAGCCCTGGCAACAAAGCAAGGCTCTGTCTCAAAAAAAAAAAAACAAAAACAAAAAACCTAGTTGCTGCTTCTGGCAAGAGGATCATCCAAAGCTAACTTCCTTTTTTCATTCCCTTAGTTTATTTCTTCTGTTTTTTCTTTTTAAATCGTGTGTCCTTTTATTTCATAGGACAGCTTACACCCCTCAAAAGCAGTTTGGTCTCTTCTGCCCTGCCCCCTGAGAACCCATCCTCTTGCCATAAACACGTATTAGACATTATTTCCTCAAACTTCAGAGGACACATACAAAACTTTACAATTGATGTTTAAAAAAAAAAGAGTCAATGTTGCCCAAGTTAGAGTGCAGTGGCTATTCACAGGCAACTGTGACCTCACACTACTGGGCTCAAGCCACCACCTCTGCCCCTGCCTCAATCTCCCCGGACTATAGGCTTGTGCCACCATACCTGGCCCATGTTTTATAGGACAGACCTCTACACACTTTTTCCTTCCTCTCACCCTTCTTGAAGGGATGATGGCTATTTAAGGGTTACATTTTACAGGAACATAACAGTATCTGTAGCTGTTTATATCTGCTCATTCTAAGGCTAATCTCTAATCTTTGTAACACTTAGATCCTAACCAGAGTTAGACAAGAGAAACTGTTCTCTAATCCCAAATAAATGTAAATCAAATCACAGGAGAAATGTTTCTTGAGAATATAAGGAATCTTAGGAGCATGTTCATTTTACACACCTGCTGCCTACTTTTAACAATGGCCTTAGAAATATTATTTGTAAGTTAATAGGTATCAAACCTCATTTAAAATGTTACTTGATGCTTAAACACAACCACTTTCATTAATATACAAATAAGCTTGAGGCAATAAAGGGAAAATAAATGTAAACCAAGTTTATTTTGCTTTTTAAGTAGTGTTCTTAAAGCACTACAGCTTGGTAAACAATGTAAATTAGTATAAGTCATCTCAAAAGCCAGAGTTGTGTTGTTTTGTTTTTTAATGAGTTGTTAAAAAGATGCAGCCTATTCTAACAGGATAAATATTTTTAACCATTTCACTTTGAGTTAATGAAGGCTCACAAATGAGCAACACTCCTCATTGAGGAAAACAAAAAGCTGTTGTCGACAAGCGACAGCGCACACACACACAAAAACAAAAAGAACTGTGTAAAAATAACTGTGTTCCCATATTTTTTGAAGTCGCTTTACAATGGGATGATATGCACATGATCTTGCTGCAAACTTGCCATACAGACTTGTAATACATTTAGTCTAGACAAACAATTGAGTCCAAGAGGTGCTAACTTCAGACGATGCAGCACTATAATCCTTTTAACAACGCAATTTGTTTTACTCATTACCTTTTCTTCTAGACTGAAATACAGACTAGAAAGAAAATGCTCCCTAATTTAAAAATTGGTATTGTTTACAGGAAAAATTGTATAATTTTGCATTAGAATTTACAAGTATACGTTCAAATTGAATTTGCCTCCTCCCCCCAGCCCAGCCACAAAATGGGCATGAAGTAAAATTTTTAAAAATGCCTTAATTTTCAACTTCATGCAAACTAAATAAAGATGACCAAAACAAAAGCTTAAACAATGGAAGGATATTTCACAGAAAATTTCTTATACAAAAAACACATAAGAAAAAGGGCCACTAGGTGACATTTTAATTTACAAATTGGCATCATTTTGGTCGACAAATATCCACATGCTGTTTTCTTCTGCCAAGAGTAGCAAAGGAAAAAACCAGCATGACTTCGGATTTTAATCACACATTTCTTCTGGAATTTCATGTGGATTAAGGATGCCAGGGACAGACATTTGAAGTTTATGTTTCTCTTCCTGAGCCTGTCGAAGGGCTGTTTCTCTTTCTTCCAAAAACAAATCAGATGTGTCTTCACCTGCAAACTCCTATGAAAACAAATAATTGAACAGTCAACTTCAACTTGCCTTTAAAATTACAGATGAGCATTTCCTCAGTAAGAGAACAGATCCAAATTATCTACCAATTCACTGAGTTTTAAATTATAACATGTTGATACAATACCATGTAGCTGAATTAAAACCCAAAGTGTCAGTTGGAGGGGAAAATGTAGGTTACAAAAGAGGCAATGGAGTGATCCCACATATTAAATATTCTTCATGTGTTTCTCCTAAGGCTAAAGACAATAGTTAAATCAAGTTTAGTTTTACGTACTTATCATCGTCTTTATAGCTAGGTATCAGGTGATTTTCAGATTGTTCTTTATATTCTCTCTATAGCTAATATTTTTAGAGTTAAAAAAAATTGTGTTTTGAAGAAAAAATGTTTAAGATCTTATGAGACAGATTTTTTTTGAAACATGCTCTCACTTTGTCATCCAGCCTGAGTGCACTGGCATTATCACAGCTCACTACAACCTCCAATTCCCAGGCTCCAACGATCTTTACAAGGCCAATTCTTAACTAGTCATGAATAAAGTAATTCATCAGCAACTTACAGGTTTTATGTAACTTTCGCATTTCTTTAAAACGCGATGTAGAAGAAAAGTCCTTCCCAAAAGTATGAACGGAACATTGTACAACAGCAGAAAGAGGTTTTATCTGCTGTCATGGTTCCCTCAATTGAAAGTAAGTTTAGGGAGGGGGGAGGAGGGGACAGGTATATGCATACACAAAGAGTGCGATGCACACCATCTGAGGGACGAACGCACTTGAAACTCGGACTTGGGGCGGGGGGTAAGGGCAACCTACATAACTTAAACATCTGTACCCCCATAATATCCTGAAATTAAAAAAAAAAAAATAGGTTTAACAATGGGTATAAAATCCTAAAAGGAATTACCAGTATTTCTTGCCCACTAATTCCATGCCTTAAAAATGTCTGTAGGATTCAATTCACAATATTTCAATATACATCTAGGCCATCTAAAATGAGTTCAATTAATAACAAGTTCCCCAAAACAACATCTCAAACTTAACCCTCTTCACGGACCTGATTTAGTTTTCACTCTGTATTCAGTCAAGTTCTTTGATTACTAAGATTACACTATTTTAAAGCTGCACTCATTTTACATTATAAATCAAATGATTAAAATTCTAAGATGCAACAATTAAGTGATCACATTTGGCCTTAATTGTTTATGCAACTACAAATACATACCTTTATCTGTACTAGGAAATCCCTTAGATGTTCCTTGAAAGCAGGAATATCCTGATTTAAGCTGAAAAGCCCTGTCACAAAGAGCTTTACTTGAGCACTGCAAATCAAAACACAATGATTAAATAATCACTTTTTTAACAGAAAGATTTATTTTATTAAAAAGCATACTTACTCTTGTAGATGAGGGAATGCTGACTTAAGGAGATTAGCCACATATTCCTGAATAAACATTTGGTTGTTAACCGGATTTCCAGGATTTAATGGTGTACTTATTTTTCCTTCTTCAACCAAATTAAACATATATGCAAGAATAGATGCATGCATTGTTAAGCCTGTTGATAAGAAGAAAATTATTAACTCCAAGATGTAATATAACAGCTGGAACACTTATATTTTAATGGCTTTAAATTCTTACCAGCAGTATGTGAGGTGTCTGTCACAACAGAAAAGATATGCTGAAGAATATCACAAAAGTAAGTTTGATAAAAACTCTGAGCTGCAGCTTCTTCTTGTGCAACATTTTGTAAAAGTGTAAAAAGTATCTGTAAGCCTGAAAGACAAATAACACCAACAGAAAGTTTATTACACACTGACAGCATTCATGATAGCATTTCAGCTATTATCAAACTATTCTGATTCAAAGCCTATATTCTAGTTATATAAGTTATCATACAACTACAATCAATGCCAGATTTATAATCTAAGTCATGACAATTACCACCATACCATTTCACTATCTCTGAAAGTTTAGCTGATTTCAATTTCCAAAATTGACAGCACAACTAAGTAGAGCTTTGTATTGCATGAGCCAATTACATAAAAACAAATTTGATCCCTCCTGCCAGAAATGTTCTTTTACTCTTATGCTTAGTTGACCCTTAGGTGCTATAGGGGAAAAGAATGTGAGGAAAAGGAACACCACGATATGAAATTAAGTCTCTTAAATGATGTTCTCCTTATCTTGAATTTTAGGCCTTTCTCCCCATAACTCAATTCTGCTTATCGACCCACTGTGAACAACTGATTAAACTGATTTTAAGACTTTCTCCAATGTCCGTTTATGCAATTCATGCGCTCAAACAAAGCAATTATGTCTGTATAGTTTATGGATTGGCAGGCAAATAAATAAAAGGGTGTGTTTTCCTTGTATTTACCTGTATCCGCGACATTCCTCATGGTATGTTTGAAAGCCCAAATAATGGAATCCAAAACAAGTTTAAACTGTGCAGGTGGAATCGCTAGGAATGCTGGGAAACAATGAGAATTTACAGCCTGAAGTAGTAAGAAAAAGTTTGTTCTGTGTTCAGGATATTCTTCAAAGTCCTAAAAAATAAGTGGTAAAAACAAAATAATGTTTCAATGCCTTAATTATGCCGGTTGGGAGGGGAAAAGCAAGCCTTAGCTCAACCTAAGTGTTTGAAAAGTTTTGAATGGACCCCATAAGATATATTGCCTCCTGAAAGGCAAACCCAAAGAGAATTATCATTCACCTCTCCTGGAAGATGAAACTACATCCTACCACACACATGAATTACCGAACTGAAGGAACAGAAGGCCAGCTCATTAATAAAGAGAACTCATCAAAACCTACACAGAGAACATCAAATTTTCTCGTAACTATTATTACTAAGCCACCATTTCTTTGTAAGAAGTAAGATCTCTCTCTCTGTTGCCCAGGACTTGAACTCCTGGGTTCAAGCAATCCTCTTGTCTCAGCCTTCCCGAGCAGCTAGGCTTACAGGCAAAGGACACCACATATGGGTACTACCGGCTTTTGTTTATGTTACTTTGATACCATTATAACAGATTAGAAAAAACAGAAGCTGATGTGTAAATATTTTCCAAGCACATACACTTTTACAATTGAAAAATGAATAACTGCTTCTTCATTTATTCAAAAAAATCTAAGTTCTTAGTATCTGACATGCCGTGAGTTTCCAATAAATGTTAGGTGCTATTTAAATGTTAAAATCTCTTTTCCATATTCACTCCTTTTTTAGTTGTCAAGACCTCATGTATCAAATTTTTTAAAGAATAAAGCATTTCCCTAATCTATAAGTTCAAATATTTAAACTCCATGCCCTTAAAATTATGCTGTATTTAGATGGCATTTATGCTTTCAAGAGTTAAAGATATACTGTAGAATTTTGCATTATATAATTGAAATGTAAATCACATACCTTATTTATCATATTCAATGTGCATTCAAAAACAGCATCAAATATTTGAGGTATTTCAGCTGTTATATGTCCCCCTAACTTGTTGACAATAATGGCCATAGTACTAAGCACTTCTGGTTCTCTAGCAGCTGGGACATTTCTCTGATAATCAATGAGAACTGCATCCAACAAAGGAGGAACAAAATTTTCAGCTACCTGTTGAAAAAAAAACTTTCAAGTTTTAATTTAAGTACTTTCTGACTATTATAAACAATTAGGTCATTCTTGTAAGATTTAGCTTGATCACCCTGCTGAAAATGGTAAAATCCTGTGCTTTGATTAGGTTTTCCTACATAGAAACTATTTTTAAACAAAAGAAACTAGGAAATCACAATAGGTTGGGCAAGGTCATAGACATAGTGTTGTTTCAATCCACTCTTAACAATAAGGAAAAGTGAGCCTCAAAATTAAGTGACTGGCTCCAATTTAGTGTGGCAAGACCAGGATTCTAAATATATACTCTATATGTGAGATGAGTAATCTAAAAGCAAAGAAAGTCTCCCTAACCATCACTGTAATTAGAGGTTCCTTAAACAGAATATCTGTAAAAGATCCAAGAATCATACCTAACCACTAGTAGACATACATTCAATGATTTTTACTATAATGAATACTAATTGGTAAGTATGTTAACAAACAAATAATGACAATCATTTACTCTCAGAAAAAGAACTGGAACTGAGAAAAACTGTATGGATTTCCATGATTCTATTTTGTTTCTTCAGTCCGGGTCTTCCTACGTTGACCATGCTGGACTTGAAGTCCTGGGCTCAAGTGATTCTCTCACATCAGTCTCTTGGGTACCTACAACTACAAGTGTGTGCTTATGCACATGGATGAATGTTCATGACTCTAAATAAACCAGGTCATATTAAGGTGTAACATCTTGCTCTTAACAGGTTCCCTATTAAGACATGTGAAATAAATACAATCAAAGTTTCATTTAACTGAAGATTAGTAGTAGTAGTTCTACACACAACAGTTTTTGAAGATCTGAGGGATAAATACAAAATTATTTTTCCAATTACCACCCATACTTGGTCTCTGAAACTAGAAGAGATTCTCATTTGTACTTTGTTGACTAAAATCATTCTTTCCCTACAAACTGTATCTTGAGTTTTTTTTAAATCTTTGAATTTACTTGTCCCAAATTTCAACATAAATCTTACTTGTAAAGTACCTTATTATTCCCACTGTGCTCCTGATTATTTGCCCAAGCTACTCCTAAATTATAAACATCACAATTCCTTCAATTTATCCTACCTTCTCTTTTCAAAATTTAAATACAGTTCTCATCAAATACACATGTAAAAAACATTTCAATGTTTAGGTTAGCCCTCTTAAGAATTCCGTAAGAATTTCAGAGAAAAAGTTTCTTGAAAATTATTTCCTTATCAAGAAACAATACTGAGTGCTTGCTTCGGCAGCACATATACTAAAAAAAAAATTGGAACGATACGGAAAAGATTAAATTATTAAAAAAAAAAGAAATACTGAAATTTCAAAATAATGACAGTAACAACATTACTTGTTAAGCACTATTCCAAACAGCAGTAATTACAAGATAGGATTTTTTGTTATGTCCCAAGGCCCAAGTGAATGAAACGATAGAAGAAAAATTATTCACATCTTTCCAAGTTGAGGCATATCAAGCTGCTTTTACTTTCTGAAAAACATTTAAAACTAAAAGGAGTGAGAGCTAAACAGACTTTCAAACCTTCAATCTAGAAGTACTCACTCAAAGAGGCAAACCAATGACAGCTTTGTAGCTTTATACACTGTTCTAAAAATCATGAAGGACACAAAAATTGGACCTGTACTCCATCACCAAAGCCTTCCTACCTATCTATGGAAACATAAAATGACCCAATCTTCTTAGCTATACTGTTATGTACCACCCCCCCGCACTGATTAACATCAGTATCTTTTGAAGTTGGAATAACTATTATATTTAAGTATTTTAACATACATGGACTACAACAAATAGAATGCCGTAAAATAATCTCAAATATGGTCATCTAAATCTGTGGTTCCTAACCCTGGGCTGCAGGCCAGAAATGGTCCTTGGCCTGTTAGGAACCAGGCTGCACAGCAAGAGGTGAGCAACAGTGAGCAGTCAAACAAAGCTTCATCTGTATGGGCGCTCATGTAGCTCCCCATCACCTGAGCTCCATCCCCTGTCAGATCAGGGGAGGCATTAGATGCTCATAGGAGGGCAAACCCTCCTGGTAAACTGCCCATGAGAGGGATCTAGGTTGCATTCTCCCTATGAGAATCTAACGACCGATGATTTGAGGTGGAGCTGAGGCAGTGATCCTAGCCCTGGGGAGCGGCTGCAAATATAGATTAGCATTAGCAGAGAGGTGTGACTGCACAATAAATGTAAGCACTGGAATCATCCCAAAATCATTCCCCTCACCCCATGGAAAAATTGTCTTCCATGAAACCAGTCCCTAGTGCCAAAAAGTTTGGGAACTGCTGATCTAAATCACCTTTAAGTTAGCAAAATGCATTTATAAAGAACATATATCATATTCCAGAAAATGGAGCATCAACATTAAAAACTGGAAGCAAAACATCTGTCACTTACCATCTGTGGATCATTGGATCGGCTCACCCAACCAGATATCAACTTTAAAGTTTCCCTTTTTACTGTTCGCATACTTCTAATCAATGGTTGCTTTGTAACCATCTCACCTAAAAAATATAATCAAGTGGAATCTAACTTGACAACTAAAATTCAACAGTGGTGTGCTTCAGATGTAATTATTTCAAATTTTCCATGAAAAAACTTAAAGCCGAAAGTACACAGAATTTATTGGAAAAATAAGCTTTAAGACTAATTTTAAAAGGGAAAGGGGCATATGACCATTTAAAAAATGTCTGCAGTCATCTGGGACATGGGAGGGTTGATCCCAATCTGTGAGAAATGCTGAATGCTTGACCCAAGGCAGTAAAGTAAAACTGACTTGTTATATATACAACATTCTTTAAAAATTCACCACTATATAATATATACATGTAATGGAATTCAACTTGTACCCTCTAAATCTATCAGAGCAACAAAAGAAAAAGACAATTTAGAAGATGAAGCCAACTAAAATAAATACATAAATAAAACATACAGATAGAAGACTTGCATTCTATCAACTAGCTCTGTTATCTTAGCCGAGTTTTTTTTTCTTGCAAATTTGTTCATCTTTTTAAGGAGGAGGTTAGATGTTATCAATACTTCCCAAACATTCTCAATCCCTTTCTGTATTACAAAACTACTAACAGGGATCCAGGAGATATTAGGATTGTCCTCAAAACAAAATGGGAATTCTACTTTCCAAGAATGGCTATTTATAGCAACTCAGAATTGTACCACTTGATTACTGGGCGTGGCTGTTATTAACAACAATGGAGACAAATTGTTTTTTAATGACAACAAAAAAAAATTCAGAATCACCTACCATTAGCTTGGATAGCTGCAGAAATATTTTCACTGAGGCACTTGTAGACATTAAGCATATCTAAATAAATCCTTCCAAGTTGAATTACAAATGGGTGTCCAACAGCTTTGCAGGCTCTCACATTTGTTTTCAATATGCTACCAAGCTGCTTGACTGTTTCAGGATCTTTCAGTATATCCACATTCTGAGAAGAAAAAAGCAAATTCCATTTATTGAATTAGATTTATCCATGTGATTATAAAAACAAAAACCACTACCTCCCTTACCCCAAACCACCATCGTATTTATAAACCAAAACAATAAAACACAGAAGTCTTTATTACCTCTCTGTACCTAAGAATGAAGTAAAAGTCTCATTTTAAAATCAAAACAGAATAAAAATATACTAAGACAATTTTTAATATGCAAAACCACACATAAAAGCACTTATCTATCAATCAAGCATATATGCCACAAATGCTGAATTCACTAGTTTCATGAAGAATAGTTTTCTTTAATTCCATTAGAACTTTAAGAAAAGGTTAAAAAAAAAAACTTACTTTGGTTGCTTGCTGGATTATACTATCCCACACTTGATTAGGAAGTAGCATGTATTTTTCTATCAAGTGTTCTTGTACTGTTTGATCTGTTTGTGCACCAATCATGTACCCCACAGCTTCATAAAATGTATGAACCTATTTTAAAAAGCAGACATTTTTACTTTTATATCCTTACAAATCTTAATAAGGAAAATTACACACAAGCAATTCACAAACGTATTGAAACTCATTTTGTTTGTTAGGAATAGTATATATAACATAGCCCAAGAGCCTAACGAACTTCAAGCTTCTGCACCTCACTATGGAAACATAACCAGACACACCTGTATTCAATCCAATAGTGGCACTCTTTCTACTGTCCTTAATAAATTCTGATTCATACAGTGGTTGCTCTCTAAAAATAATATGCTCAATGCTTTACATACCTGTTGAGGCTGAAGATCACAAATTATAGTGTTGATGTTGTTCAAAATCTCATCAATAAATGGCATTACTTCTCCAACTTGAACCTGAACAAAATGCCTGCGGCATTTTTGAGCTATTTTAATGAAAGTATCACAAGCCATGTCTTGAACTCCATCATGGGTCTCTAACAAAAAACAAAAAAACAAAAAAACAAAAAATTCATTTATTCTGTCCAACAAAAATAAAAACAAAATAAAATGTATTAAATGAAGAGATTTACCATGCATGAATTCAAACAGCTTGTTAACTACAGTCTTCAAAAATTTCCAGTGAGCTCGCAAAAATCTGGGATATTGACCTACTATGTACATGATATTTGATGCAATAATAGCTTTATTATCTTTGCCTCTTTTCTGTTCACATAATCCTAAAAGATCCTGGAAAGACAGACAAATTTAGGTAATTTATCCTAACAAAATATACAATCTATTGGTTCTAGTTCATACATATCCCCTGCATACCTTTATAACAGTAACAAGAAATCGTTTTTCATCCTCTTCATGCATTGCTCCACTAATGGAGCCTATTGCCCAACACAACGTATTCAAATTTTTCCAGGACCACTCTGTACCATTCACTTGATTGTGAAGCTTCTCAGTCATTATTCTTTCTGTATCTACATAATCCAGATGAGTAAGATAAACTACAAAGAAAAAAAAGTTCTAGATGTCTTGAATGCAAAACTTAATGAGTAAAATAATTATTACTAAGGAATAAAGAGTACATTAATAAAGATAGCTATTAAAAGATTCAGAAACCAAGTGTACCTCACTTCCTAGAAGTATTCCCACCCCAAAATAGGTTTACAAAGGTAAAGATTAATACTATTTACTAACTTACCTAATGTTTCTCTCATATTCTTATACAAATTTATGGAATCTGTATCTTTCATGAATTCTCTCACGACTTCTCCTTGATCATTTTCTACAACCAGAACTTCCTCTGGTTTAGCCATTCGACTAACCATCAATAAACGGACCTATTCAGCAATAAACCAATCAAGGAAAATTCTTTAGAGCATTGAAATCAAACACATCAAAAGTAGAAATTTAGATAAATAAATAAATAAAAATATATACATATACATACACATATATATATATATATATTTTCATGGTATGTACCCAACATTACCACACCAGCCAGTATGATTCCTTCAAGAATAAAATATACATTTTAAAAAATTTGGGCCTTGTGTGGTGGCTCACACCTGTAATCCTAGCACTTTGGGAAGACTGCTGGAGGCCAGGAGACAAGCCTGAGCAAGAGCCGGACCCCATCTCTACAAAAAAATAGGATAGCTGGGCGTGGTGGTACATGCCTACAGTCTAAGCTACTGGGGAGCCGAAACAGGAGAATCATCCTGATCCCAGGAGTTTGAGGTTGCAGTGAGCTATGACGACACCACTGCATTCTACCCAGGGTGACCCACAACGATAGCTTTAAAAATTGCTTAACCCATGTTTTAATGTGATGGAAAAAAATCATCTTTTGTTCCAACAGTTTCCTGTGTCTCCTTCCTAGACTCTCTGATTCACTAGATTGCGGGGGGGGGGAGAGATCAATGAATTTTCTTTTTTTCTTTTTTAAAGAGACAGGGTCTTGTTCTGTCACATAGTCTGGAGTGCAGTGGTACCATCACAGCTCACTGTAATCTCGAAATACTGGGCAAGCGATCCTCTCACCTCAGCTTCCCGAGTAGCTGGCACTACAGGTGCACACCATAAATCAGGCTAATTTTCCTATTTTTAGTAGAGATGGGGTCTCACTATGGTGTTGAGGCTGGTCTTGAACCCCTGGATTCAAGTAATCCTCTCACCTCGCCTCTAAAGTGCTGAGATTACAGGCATTAGCCACCAGTCTGGCCCGAATTTGCCTTCCTACAGAATCACAGGTGATGCTGATGCTGCTAGGACAAGGAACACACTCTTAAAAAACAAGGCTTAACCCAATCCTTTTCATATTCTAGTTTTCAACATTAGTGAAGTTGTTGGATTCTCTTTTTGTAGCTCATTAATTTACATAGACTAGCCAAAATATAAAAGTTAAGTATTTGCATTTAGCCCTTAAAATGATAGTAAGCAAAAAGAGCACTCAACAACCACTGTTACCTTGGATAGTACGGGTAAATATAGCTGTCTCCTGGGAGGAACATCAAAATGTTGACTTCCAGATAGCAATGGAGAGGCAGATGTAGAGAATGGGCTCTCTCTATAGAGTTCGGCGGCCAAATGATTCCAGTACTCAAGACAAATCTTAAAGATTTCAGTTTCTTCTACTTCTGACACCAGTAACATATAATGAAGGGCCTACATATAAGACCAAAACTATTACAATAATTCTTAAACATTATTAACCAACCTCAAACTGGCTTTTACTTATTACCTTAATGGAAAATAATTCATGTTTTACTTATCACAACTCTTGAGATTTCAATATTCATCAAATACACTGTATACTCTCTGGGAGCACAATTAAGCTTCTTCTGACATTCCCTAAAACACTTCGAAAACTTCTTACACAGTTGCTGATTACATAGATACATATTTTACTCAAGTCTCCTAAAAAGGTATGGAGTTTAAAAAAAGGCCTTTGGTACCAATAGCCAAGAGGTAGAAACAACCCCAATGTCCATAACAGATGAAAGCATAAACAAAATGTGGTATATTCGTAACAATGGAATATTTTTCAGCGACATAAGGAATGAAGTATTGATACAGGATACAACTTTGAGAAACCTTGAAAACATCATAAGTGAATGAAGCCAGACACAAAAGGTCACATATTGTATGACTACATTTACATGAAGTATTTACAATTGGTAAATGGAGGGACACAGAAAGCAAATTAATGGTTACCAGAAGCTGGGGGGAGAACACATGGAGCAGTGTTTCATGGGTACAGGGTCTCCCTTTGCAGTGATGAAAATATTTTAAAACTAGATATTACTAGTTGTACAACATTGTGAATACACAGACATGACAATGAATTGTATACTTTTAAATAGATAAATTTGTTATATGAATTACACCTCAATTTTTTTAAAAAAGGTCTTTGGACTTCATCTAAATGACATATGTAATACGCCTTTTAGTAATTTAGCTTTGATTATAAATTTTTAGTCCTAGCTTTATGTAGAACACAAAAATCAGAAAACTTGGCTTATAATTTTAATTCAGAATTGCAAACATTATTTATAATGCACAGAACAAGTAAACAGGTAAGAATTTCAAAAGGTACATACATTTCAGAAGGCAAACTTTTTAAAGAATTGTTTTTATTATGTAAAGAGGAATTTCAGAAGCAAAGGCTTCACAAAGCCTACCTCCATGAGTGTTTCCCTGAGATTTAATCTTTTTTCTATAAGTTGACCATGTTCCTTAAGAAAGGTGCAGAGAAACAAACTGAGATTTTGAATGAAGTTCTGTTCATCATCTTTTCCATTTGAGTATGCAAGTCGAATATTGGTATTTAAAGGAAGCATCTGCAAGTTAAAAGGGCACTAATAGTTTCCATTTTATGAAACCAACAACAAAAGACACTATTCATTTAAAGCCCTAAGATTCCAACACCCTTTTGTTAATATTAAACCATACAGAACTCCTAGGTCTGGTATACCTATTCTTATATATTTGTGACCTAGATTTTTTTTCTCAAAATATGTTGCAGGTAGTAAGGCCTCTATTATTTCTTTCCATTTTCCCCTGTATCAGACGTTTCCCTCCTGAGTGACATTTAAACTGTAAAAATACTCAATTAATTCATTCAGATCACAAACATACACAGTGATATAGTATTATGAATAATCTTCTAGATCACTTAATAGATAACTAATCAAACTAGTGCAGGAATTACTTCAGACACACTGTCAGAAGTACATCTTATAGGCTTCCCACTGTCTGGTCAGATCTCTACAAAAAGACTAAGCTCCTTAATTCTGTGGAAATAAATTGCCATGATATTCCCAAAACCTTAATTTCAGAAAATTTTCAGAGTGCTCACAAAAATTTCCTGCTTACTACACATTTTATGTAATAAACATATAATCACATTACAGCTGATCTATAACATTGCGTTAAAATAGTTCAACTGGAATCCAACATTTTCTAACGCACTAAAATTGTTCAATTTCTTTCAAAATAGTGTTATATTACCTGTTTTAGCTGCATCATTGTCAGTGTAAATAGCGTTACAAATTGTTCCTCATATTGGCTTACACTCACACCAGCAATCTCAGTGAGGCACTTCAGAGAGACATTTCGAAACATTGGAACATTCAGGAACTATTAAGGGGGGGACGGGGAGAACATAAAATTAAATGACCTGAAACAGTTAAAATCAGAATTTTAAAAAAAGGAAAGGATTTAACAATCAAGAACATAGGCATACAAGCCCAAAACAGGTTAAGTGGGTAAATGTGTTGTATTTTGCACATATATTTTGAGGAAATTTCATTATCTACCCAATATACAATGAAGGCTTTAGGAGCAAATCGTACTTTCTTTTGAGGTGTCCTCAGACATCTAAAAACCAAAGTTGCTTAATAACTTTCCTAGAATCTATTATATGCCTTTTGGTAACATTACAGTTTCTGTGTAGTTTTAAAAGGACCCAAAATTTATGATTCCTTAGGATTTTAGGACATGGCCAATATACTTAGGATTGATAAGGATGTAGGAAAATTGGTTTTTATATTCTATTGTTGAGAAGGCATACAAATGCCAAACTGTTTGTGGCTGACAACTGAGTAGGCATTAAAATCTTAAAAATGGACATACCTAATGACCTGACAATTATACTTACAAAAATTTATATAAACATATGGACAATTGCATAAATATGTACAAGAATGTATACAAGAATGTTTACAAGAATGTTTCCTGTAAACAAGAATGTTTCTTACAGAACTGCTGACAATAACAAAAGTTTTTATATAAATTGTCTAGCTGTAAAACAATGGCTCTAATATCATAAATCTACATTATGTTATCAAACCCTGAATTACGAAGTTCAAAATGTTATAATGGTTACTTTTATAAGGTACCAAATTAAATACATAATTTACTCATTACACCCACAACAAGAAAACACCTAGAAAGATAACACAGCCAATTGGTAATGGGATAGCTCTGGAAAAACAATTTAGGCATTACATGATACTGATTTAAATTATCAAGTAAAACACAGACTTTTTGTTTCTGTACGAATCACTTGACTTAACCTCACTGTAACTTAGATACTCAACTAAAAGGTGGCAATCTAATTAAATACTTTACAGTTGTTCAAACTGAATTCATGAAATTACCTGGCATAAGTGGCACAATCACCAGATTTTTAAAACTCATTTCAAACATTACTGGCTGTAATATGGAAAAGTTCTTTTTTCATTATGGCTTTAAATGCAGACAAGAGTTTTACAAGTGAAAATATATGTGGCTATTCAATGATAAACATAACTGATACGTATTAATTCTACCTTATAAATTAATGTGCTGATTAACTTGGTCTCAAAAATATATCCCAGTGGGATCCAGTTCAGAAATCTGAGCAACGTTTCCAGGGTTGCATGTACAAGTGGAGCATTTTGAGAATTTTCCTATAACAAAAATATAACTGTAAATAATTGTTTTGTTGTAACTGTTATTTTAAAAAGTGAAATCAAAAGCACTTACCATCACAAACTGACACAGTTGAAATATTTGAGAGAATTCATTGCACATGCTAAAAGAAAAGAAATCGGATTTAGAAGACACATACAAATAAATATCAATTATTTACATACTAATAATAAAAATGATTAAAATATCAGCCATCTGGTCAGCAAAGATTCGAGCAACTTCTATTTCAACATATTTAAAACATCAATAACATCACCAAAGCTACCAAACCATTAAAACTATAATCACGCTTTTAAAACTCACCTATAAAATCGGCTATAAGAGTACATAATTTCATTTCTGAGGAGTTGGGTGTTTTGTCATCCTTACTCTTATCAATTCAATCAATCTAGTGTCATTAATAGAGATACTTAAAACCCTCCAAAATAAAAGGCAGTAGATACATCTAAATTCCTAAATGTGCATTTATAACAAACGGAAGGAAAAATTGTAAATTCATTAGCTGGTCTGAATACATAAAGGCAAAACCTAGCTGTGTTCCTAAAGACTAGGACAAATGCTTATTAAATGGAGAAGTACCCTGTGCCTACAGTTTATCCTGGTTGTTTACTATTAAGGGGAGTATGTCCTGCTCCCAGTGTTAGATATAGGGAACTGACAAGAAACAGGGATAACAATAATTCAGTTTGGACACAAATCATTCCCTTAGAACCTATTAAAATCTCACCATGTAAAACAAATCCTCCAGAAGCATGACATCTCAAACAATTCACATAATTTTCAACCCTCCAGATTTAGATTATTAGGCCCATTATAGGACTGTTTCTTAATTTGTAGTCGAAAACCACAAGTAATTTAATTATTAATGAACATACTTCTGTAAATATTTACAATTTACTCCCAAATTACTTAAAAGAGTTTGAGATACTACTTTAAAATTCTGAAATAAAATCATCACTTGCCTGTCTTTTAAATGTTTAGCTTTCACCTGGGTTATCTGTCCACTAGAAAAATCAAATACTTCTTCGCTCAAGAGTTTAAGTATCACCATATTATTCTGACAAAGACTTTCACTGGTCCTACTTGCTCCAACAATGTCACTGATAAAAGTTGGCCAGTGTTTGGGCCATTCTTGTTTCAGTATCTAAAAGAAGACATGAAATGTCAGTTTAATTTCAAGTTTCAAAGGCAAATAAAACAACCTTCAAAGAGACTGTGGACTAATAAAAGCAGAAACCAATCACTTTTCATTTGCTCTCCTCCTTATTAAGGCAGGAAATGTGCCACCTGCTGTACCATACTGGGTAGAGAAAATAAAACATAGATAAAATCCTGTCATACATACTCCATGACCCCTTAATTAAAGGTCTATTCTGGCTCTGTGTATTCATATCAATATTTGCCTGACAGACGTATGTAAATTATCCTAGGAGACTCAAAGATCTAACCATTGGTGATAAAGACAGATTTTTATTGGATGAAATATGTACGTGCCTTGAAATACAGTAGGCTTTGGACATGTAAGTTTAGGAAAAGGAGGCACTGCAACCAAAGATTGAATAACCTTTTACCAAATGCCTGATGGGCTGCCTTAGCTTTCTTCATTTATGTTGTATAGTAGGGATTTCCTAGATATTCTCTAACAGGACTCCCCCTTCTTTGTACTCTCCTCCCTCTCCCCACTTCAGACACAGGCTAACAACAGAAAGCTGTCAAGTATAACAGCCAGTATAATCAGTGAATACACAAATGTTTTGGGAAAACCAATGTTTCCAAAACTTATTTAAATAAAAGGGCCTGTTTTTTTGCCTCATACACTAATGAATGTTTTCTGGAAAATTGTGGGATACCATAGAAAAAAGGTAAACCTAAAAATTCTAACTTTAGACTATATGCAAAGTTTTCAAAAAACTAAGTATGGATATCAATTAGACGGATGCAGAATCAAAGGATTGAGAATACACAGAAAGGAAACATGCACAGAACCAGGCAGATGAAAAAATTTAAAAGAATCCAACAGAGTCTAATCCACACTGGAGCCATATAATAAATGACAGGTTTATATGATGATTCCTACCACACCAAATTAACAATTTCAAATGCTAGACAGCAAGTTACCTATTATTATAGTTATTGTTAGACTATCACTACTACTGCAAAGTATTAGTCTACTTTATTTGACAAAGTAGGTTTGACCAGTTTCTTCAAATAACAAGCACAATAGAAGCATTTAATTCTGCTGAGGAAAATAGTGAATTAAGTTAAAGCTTACCTGAACAAGTATCATATTTAATTTCCCAATATACACCTTTTCTTTCTAAGGGAGGAAAAAAGATTAAATTAAACAAGGGCCTAAAGTAGGTATAATAACAAGTAACTAAAGCACAGGCAGGCCAGGCACGGTGGCTCACGCCTGTAATCCTAGCACTCCGGGAGGCAGAAGCGGGAGGATCATTTGAGCTCCAGTTCGAGACTAGCCTCAGCAAGAGCAAGACTCCGTCTCTACTAAAAATAGAAAGAAATTAGCTGGACAACTAAAAATATATATATATAAAAAAAATTAGCCGGGCATGGTGGCACATGCCTGTAGTCCCAGTTACTTAGGAGGCTGAGGCAGGAGGATTGCTTGAGCCAAGGAGTTTGAGGTTGCTGTGAGCTAGGCTGATGCCATGGCACTCTACCTGGGCCAACAGAGTGAGACTCTATCTCAAAAATAATAATAATAATAATAATAAAAGTAAAGCACAGGCAATCCTCTTGAGAAACAAATGATTACAGCTGTACTGTAAATAACTGTGTACATGTATATGTTTTTGGGTCTTTGACAGAAGTGGGTTCTAATTAAGACTCAATATTTAAATAATTTTATGCTCTCACAATAATCTCCAAAAAAAAAGCTCTTACCTCCACACAAGTTGGGTCAGATGATGTCTTGATAATGAGGCCAACAACATATTTTTTTATTCCTATTAAAAAAATTGCACATAACGGATAAAAAAAAAATTTAACACTTTTATAAGAGCATGCTAACCAATTTTCAGAACCAAGGACTGGGGAAAGACAAGGTAAAATCAGGTAATACATTCTAACCACATGACCAATCTTGGCTTTTTTTTTTAAATGCCAATAAATTTAGTGTACTATTCATACTTCAAAAATTTTTTGGTTCTTCATTAACTTCTAACAGAGTACAGGTTTAATAATTACTAACTACTGTCTTTTAAGATACTCTTCAATTCTATACCAGTAAAGTACATCAACCTGTGATTTTAAAAATATACCTCATGGGACCAATATGAATTATTCATTTAAATAAACACATCAATTAATTTTTATGGGTTAAAAGTTTATATTACCATTTTCCAATTTATTTTAATTGTAACATTAAGCTAACACTAAAAATATATACTTTTAATTCCCCATACACACACATATAATGTAGGAAAACAGGGTTAGGAAAAAGCTTTTGTTTCTAATGCTTCTAATGCTCTTTACTTAAGGATACCTTAAAGGTACAACCTACTCTTGCTTTTGATTTTAATCTGCATCATTCAGAATTTGTTGAGCATCTACTATCTGAAATCACAGGAGTCAAACTATCGCAGAATACTCAATTTTTAGAAGAACAGTTGAAGAAAATTAGTGTGTGTGGTGTGCCTACATCAACACACCCAAAGGATCTGAGACAGCATCCCCAAGTGAACAAATTAGTATTTCCTACAATGTAGAATTAAGAACTATCAATACTCTCACATCTGTTCAATTTAAGCTTTGCAATCAAAAGAGTTCAGTTACGAAGATTTTTAGTTTTTAGAGCTTCCTGAATTTTAGAAATGCAGATAAGGATTTGGAGTTTTTCCCAAGCCCCATTTAACAAATCTGGAATGCCGTACTCAAATTTTCATCGAGAAGGAAATTGCTAAAGGAGTATACCCATTATGAGTAGCAGGAAATATATCCAACTTGAAGGCAAAAAAATGCTTACATGATTGTAAAACTACCTTAATATAGTTATCTTCATGAGCTCAAGTATTAAATTCAGTCTTTTAAACTATGGTTCCCCTTCCATCATTGGCACTTGGAAATACAATTTTTATTACTGTGTGATGAAACTGGCCATTTTTTCCAATGTCCCAAATAAAAACGAAATGAATTTTTAAAGAACACTAATTATGAAAACATTTCCCCAACTGCAGAAAAATTTTATTAATAAAGGCAAACAAGGGTTATTTATTTGTACAATGAGTACCATGAGTAATGTTGAGTAATGTCAATATGCATGGTAACTTTATGCTACAAACATGTATAATGAATGTGTGAATGAAAACTATCTTGTTTACATTAAGAAGTCAGGTAAAAAGGCAAAAAGCAGTAACTTGCAAAGAGGCATCAATGAATGCTAAAACCAATGGGCAGACATTTGAAGAGGAATGGAATATCTGCATAGTCCCAAATTATCTTCCCAAGATATGTCTCAATTATGAAGGGAAAAATAGTAATTCTGTAAACTGAAAACAAGCAGGCACCATCATAATAATGAAGTGATAAAAGTTAATAATAAATGAGCAATAAGACATGTTGACAATATGGACCCTTCCATATGGTGGACTGGAAAGGACATAAAATCACTTCTGTGGAAGTCTCGCCAAAAAATGTGGACACTCAATCTAAACATGAGAAAACACACCCAATTCTACAAAGTAACAGAGCAGAACTCATAAAAATTGTCAAAGACAAGAAAAAGAACAATTAAGAACTGTCACAGATTAGGAGACTAATGAGATACAACAACTATATGTATGTAATATAGAACAGAAGAAGGACATTATAGGGAAAATTTGTGAAATTTTAAATTAGGTTTGTAGTTAACACTACTGAACCAACATTAATTTTTTTGGCTTTGATACTGGTACCACGGTTATGTAAATAGTTAATACTACTGAACTAACATTAATTTTTTTGGCTTTGATAATGGTACCATGGTTATGTAAATAGTTAATATTAGGATAAACTGTTTTAAGGGTATAGGAAACTGTGTAGTCTTTCATGCAATTTTCTATTTCAAAATAACAAAAGATGCTATGTGGATACAAAAAAGTTTGGTCTAGTTTTGATACAAATTTTTTTTCTTCTTTTTTTTTTGAGACAGAGTCTCGCTCTGTTGCCCGGGCTGGAGTCAGTGCCGTGGCGTCAGCCTAGCTCACAGCAACCTCAAACTCCTGGGCTCAAG
>NW_012138080.1:3941764-3943402 GCF_000956105.1 Propithecus coquereli
GCAAGCCTGCAGTCCCAACTACTCAGGAGGCTGAGGCAGGAGTATTGCTTGAGGCCAGGAGTTTGAGGTTGCTGTGAGCTAGGTTGATGCCACGGCACTCTAGCCCGGGCAACACAGTGAGACTCTGTCTCAAAAAAAAAAAACAAACAAACAAACAAAAAAAAAAAATAGGGAAAATGACATAAAAAATCAAAAATATTTCAATGAAAGATTCTCACTGAAGTTGTGTGTCTTTGTTAAGTGCAATTATCTTCCAATGGTTACTATGTCATCAGGATTTAATGGATTTATATACTGACTCAGCATTCTTATAACCACAACGCTCCAAGAGCCTGTTCTTAGTGATATCAGGAAAAAAAATCAAACCACGGTGGCTCATCCCTGTAATCCTAGCACTCTGGGAGGCTGAGGCAGGAGGATAACCTTAAGTCAGGAGTTCAAGACCAGCGGGAGCAAGAGTCTACGCGAAAGAGAAAAATTAACCAGGCAAAGTGGCGCAAGCCTGCAGTCCCAACTACTCAGGAGGCTGAGGCAGGAGTATTGCTTGAGGCCAGGAGTTTGAGGTCGCAGTGAACTAGCCACTGCACTCTAGCCCCGACAACAGAGTGAGACCATCTCCAACAAGAAAAGAAAGAAAAAGAAAAAAATTCACCTCCAAAGTTGGTAGATTAAACTTTCTAATTGCTTTTATGGAAAGTTATTTTTTTGAAAACCCAACAATACAAAATTATTCAAAAGATGACATACAACTGTAAAAATGCCTAACTAGTCATTAGAAGGCAGTTATGACATGTAAATTTTCTAAACCCAAGGGTTTTATGCAAGTAGCTTTACAATCCAACTATTTTTTCAATGTCAAGAAAAATTTCAAATAAAACACAGCAATGTCAAATGGTCAATATAAACTTGTACCTGAATATTATCAGCATTAGTAAGCTAAAAAGATGAGATTGAAATATATCCCATGATGTCTTTGAAGATATACACACGGCAAGTTATTTAAATAGTAGTAAATAACCCTGCCTCCCAGAAATGTCTTATACATACTGGATACTTAATGACAGGGTAAAAGACATGCATTACTGGCTGGGCGTGGTGGCTCACGCCTGTAATCCTAGCACTCTGGGAGGCCGAGGCAGGTGGATCATCTGAGCTCTGGAGTTCAAGACCAGCCTGAGCAAGAGCAAGACCCCATCTCTACTAAAAATAGAAAGAAACTGGCCAAACAACTAAAAACAGAAAAAATTAGCCAGACATGGTGGTGCATGCCTGTAGTCCCAGCTACCTGGGAGGCTGAGGCAGGAGGATCCCTGGAGCCCAGGAGTTTGAGGTTGCTGTGAGCTAGGCTGATGCCACAGCACTCTAGCCCGGGCAAGAGAGTGAGACTCTGTCTCAAAAAAAACAAAAACAAAAACAAGACATGCATTACTGAACCAGATTTTTATATGAAAGATTCACAAAAACTCTTTAAAATACTGAGAACAAATCAATACAAACTGTGCCACATTCTCATGGAAACAAAACTCTACCTTCAGGCCGGGCGTGGTGGCTCACGCCTGTAATCCTAGCTCTCTGGGAGGCCGAGGCGGGCGGATTGTTTGAGCTCAGGAGTTCAAGACCAGCCTGAGCAAGAGCGAG
>NW_012138080.1:3943452-3945531 GCF_000956105.1 Propithecus coquereli
TATTTTTTAGTAGAGACAGGGTCTTGCTCTTGCTCAGGCTGGTCTCGAACTCCTGACCTTGAGCAATCCACCTGCCTCGGCCTCCCAAAGTGCTAGGATTATAGGCGTGAGCCACCGCGCCCGGCCTGATACAAATTTTTTAAACAAAAAATAGAGAATGAATTTGAACACCAAGTTGTAAAAATTACTTGGAAGAATTCATACAACAAATCTCATTCTTACAGCAACACTTTACTACAAATTACTTTCTCTGTATCCTTAATGTCCATTAAATCTAATAAAATAATTCTGGTTGTGCTGACTCTTCTGCTCTTCATAGGTAAATTACTATCAGTAAAGCCCCCAAAAAAGAAATAAAAGGATGATTCTAAAAAGTAGAATAAGCATCCCACTGAAATCTCTTAATACAAGCATAACATATTGTTTAATACAAAAAAATAGCCTATTTTCAGATTAAATAACTGTCAATACAGTATTATAAGACATTTAGTAGTTTTATCCTAAATCTTCCACAAGGAACAAGATAATGTCTAAAACTACTATTGCAGTCTCCACTTGGAACATTTATGATTTGGAGGCTTTTCTTAGCCTCGGGGAATAAGAAAAATATGATCAAACGTCTCCTTGAACTCTTTGTTACCAATTTAATCAAATAAATCTGCCCTCTCCAACTTCCCGGCCACTGACTGGTACTGGTCCTTGGCCTGTAAGGACCAAGGACCATACAGCAGGGGATGAACAGCAGGCAAGCAAACCAAACTCCATCTGTATTTACAGCCTGAGCTGCCTCCTGTTGCATCAGTGGAGGCATCAGATTCTCATAGACGTGCAAACCCTACTGTAAACCGCACACATGAGGGATCTAGGTTGCACACTCCTTATGAGAATCTAATGCCTGATGATCTGAGGTGGAGCTGAGGCAATGGTGCTAGCATTGGGGAACGGCTGCAAATACAGATTTATCGTGAGCAGAGGGTTTTGACTGCACAATAAATGTAATGCACCTGAGTCATCCTAAAACGATCACCTACCCCAACTATGGAAAAATTGTCTTCCATGAAACCAGTCCCTGGTGCCAAAAAGGTTGGGGACCGCTGAATTAAAGTACCTTTTTTCTCCTTTCAGAGGCTTCTAAAATTCACTTGTAGCCAGGAACAGTGGCCACACGATCTTGTCCTTCTTTCCTCTTCAAAATTTTCATTAATGATCACGGTTTATAATCTGTTTTTTAGACTAGGACTGTCCCTTTTTCAAGGGAGTAAAGGGAACTAGGAAACTCTTCCCTTGTTTGAAAATTAAAAGCTTGGCCAGGCATAGTGGCTCACACCTATAATCCCAGCACTTTCAAAGGCCAAAGGGGGAGAATTGCTTAAGGCCAAGAGTTCAAGAACAGCCTGGCAACAGAGCCGAGACCATGTCTCTACCCACCCCCAAAAAAAAAAATTTAGCCCGGCATGGTGACACATGCCTGTAGTCCCATCTACTCATACTCAGGAGGATTGCTTGAGCCCAGGAGTTGAAGGTTACAGTGAGCTATGACCATGCCACTGCACTCCAGCCTGGGGGACCAAGCAAGATCCTATCAATCAATAAATAAAATTTACTTGTAGATGGGGCAAAGGGCAAAAGATGAAAACTGGGGTAAAAAATGAAATAACTAGTCAAAAACTAAAGGGCTTCTTGCACTCGAAAAGTCTCAACTTAATGTCACTCTACAATCAGTACTTCTAGCCTTTCAAACCACCAAAGCTATACATAAACCGAAACTCTTCAATCAAGTACTGCTCTGCATAAAGTGTCTATGTAGATTCTCCTATTGTTAAGTACAAGGCTTATTTGATCAAGTATCATAACTCATTTTCCAAATTCCTTTCCTCTTGATTTACCCAAAAATAAAAAAATAAAAGCAGCTCAATTAAGAATAATTTTCCAGGCCGGCCGCGGTGGCTGACACCTATAATTCTAGCACTCTGGGAGGCTGAGGCAGGCGGATTGTTTGAGCTCAGGAGTTCGAGACCAGCCTGAGCAAGAGCGAGACTCCATCTCTACTAAAAATAGAAAGAAATTAATCGGACAACT
>NW_012138080.1:3947986-3962629 GCF_000956105.1 Propithecus coquereli
GCCCCGGCACTCTAGCCTGGGCAACACAGTGAGACTCTGTCTCAAAAAAAAAAAAACTCTACCTTCAAAATTTAAGTCATTTTGTTATACATTAATATCCTATCTAGTCAGTGACAAGTTTTTAATCAAATACAGGATTTCAACCTATTAAGAGAAAAACGCATCTCCAGATAAGTTCTTATAAAGCATGAGTTAAAACGTTGCACGTTCCAATTTCTCTCCTTCATAGTAGTTAATTTTCATATACAGGTTGGGCATCCCAAATTTGAAATGCTCAAATCTGAAACGTTTTGAGAACCAATCTGACACTCAAAATGTTCACTGGAGCAGTGTGGATTTGGGATGCTCAACCAATATAATGCAAATATTCCAAAATCCAAAAAAGCCCAAAATCTGAAACACTTCTGGTCCCAAGCATTTTGGGTAAGGGGCAGTCAACCTGTACCACAGAAAATGGAAAGCCTTAACACACTATAACAAATGTAAATTACAAATGCGGCGAGGCGAAAAGAGTTCAATCCAGTACCAACTATTTTGAAATACTTCAAGTTCCCAATCAATTTCACTTTAAATATTTGTTTAATAAGCTACAAAAATGTAAATTTGGTACATTCTTACCTCAACACCATAGAGAACTGAAACATTTATCACAAAAATATCAGTCCATTTATATCACCAAGGTTATTTTTCAGAAAGATGATCACTAATATAGTTATCTATTGTCTTTACCTGCATGTCCAAGGTAATGCAGAATATTGTTCCTACTCTTCACTCAATGAAATTGTCATGAGAAGAAAGAGCCAAATGGAAGACAAATAGAGTTCTTAACCTGAGGTTTCCACAGATAGGCTAGAATCAAATGATAAACTTATGCCTACGTATTTAGTAATTTTAAGAGAAATGGATCTAAATCAACATTCATCATTCTTAAATGGATGTCTATGGCCTCAGATATTGAACAAAAACCCAAAGGTATAGAGCAATTAAAATTTATAGGAGCATTACTCACAATAGCCCAAAGGGGAAAAGAATCCAAATGTCCATCAACAGATGAATACATAAACAAAATGTGATATATATGTACAATGGAATATTATCCAGCCTTCAAGAGGGAATGAAATTCTGGTACATGCTGTAACATGTATGAACCTTCAAAACACATGCTAAGTCAAATAAGCCAGACAGACACAGGACAAATACTGTGTGATTCCACTTACATAAGGTACCCAGAATAGGCAAATTCACAGAGACAGAAAGTAGAACAGTGGTTACTTTGCACTGGAAGGAGAGAATAATGGGGAGTTATTGCTTAATTGGTATAAACTTCTAATTTGGGCTGATAAAAAAAATTCTGGAGATAAATACTAATTCACAATATTGTCAATGTACCTAAGGCCACTAAATTACACATTTATAAAAGGTTAAAATGGTAAATAGTTACATATACTTTATGATAGCAAAAATAATTTTATTAAACATCCAACAATTTTTGCTACAGATTTTCAAAAAATCAAGTTTATATGACCTGTCAGCAAAATCCACCCCCTTTAAAAGTCTGTCTGTAGGTGGCTTCTGTCACCTGTTGCTACATGGATGCAAGCTAAGGATTAAGCACTCTTAGGTATCAATATAGACCTCTTCTGGAAGTTTCACATAATCAAGATACTTGGTAGGGACCAAATTGTTATGTTAACCAGAAGCTAGTATATGTAAGTGGTAAGAAAATTGTTCCTGTCCACTATATACAATGAAGAAATGTAACAGAACAGCTCGAATATACTGCCTGGTTTCTTTTAGATATGTATATTTAATAAGCATTATTTTTCCTTTATTCTACTGAGAAAAAAATATGAATAGGAATGCCTGTCAGTCTCTCAAATTAGACTGATAAAAGTGTTTGTTCCCTTCTCAAACACTGTATACTGTGGGATTTCTCATGGATTTCCTTTAGACACAAGGGCTTAAGAGCCCAAAACTTAACATTTTTTTCAAAAATCACCAAAAAGGGAAACGATCATCTCTGTTCAATAGGGAGTAACACTATCAACTTATAATTATCATTGAAATAATCAACCTGTCAGGAGACTTACAGATCACCTAGTCTTGTAAATACTTTAAGGAAATTATGAAGTAGGGTTTCTGCTGTGAACTAAATACTCAAGGAGCTATGAAAAGACTACATAACACACGTGGGAGGGGAAGGATAACACAAGCTAAGTAAGTGGTATAATAAGTTCCAAGAATACGGGAGGGGGAAAAAAATAAGTTCCAAGAGCATTTACAGAAGTGAGATGATTTTTAACAATGGGTAGGACAGTGAGTTTGAACTGAGCTTTGAATAGCTAGAGTAAACTCCATGCTCAGGAGATATTTGAACAATGGCAATTCTATATACAATAAATAATCAGAAATTGACACAAAAATACCATTTATAATAGCATGAAAAAACATGAAACGCGTAAGAGTGAAATGTGACACAAGATACCAAAGACCATAAAACTGCTACAGTTTAAAAAAAAAAACCTAAAAGTAAATGAAGAAAGATATTTTTGTTGAGATGTCAAGTCTCTCCAAATGGCTCCACAGATCCAGTGCAATCTCAACCACAATTTCAGCAATTTTTGTCACAATTTGTCAGGTAATTCTAAAGTTTTTATGGAAAGGCAAAGAATAGCCAAAATTTTGAAAATAAAGTTAGAAGATTCCAATTTCAAGACTTAGCCGAGTAATTAAGACAGTGTGGTATTAGGTAAAAGACAGAAGGTGATGAAGTAGAGAAATGGGTCCAAACATACATGGTCAACTGATTTATCAACAGCAGGAAAGAAATTCAATGGAAAAAATAATCTTTCCAATAAACAGTGCTGAACATCAGAGTCTATGTGGGAAAAAAGGTACACCTGATCCTTACCTGATACCATATGCCAAAATTAAGTAAATGAATCATAGATCTTAATACAAGAGCTAAAACTATAGAAGTTCTAGAAGAAAACGGTAGAAAATCTTAGTGACCTTTTTAAATGACAAAGATTTCTTAAGGCCGGGAGCGGTGGCTCACGCCTGTAATCCTAGCTCTCTGGGAGGCTGAGGCGGGCGGATCATTTGAGCTCAGGAGTTCGAAACCAGCCTGAGCAAGAGCGAGACCCCGTCTCTACTAAAATTAGAAAGAAATTAATTGGACAACTAAAAATATATAGAAAAAAATTAGCCGGGCATGGTGGCACATGCCTGTAGTCCCAGCTACTCGGGAGGCTGAGGCAGGAGGATCGCTTGAGCCCAGGAGTTTGAGGTTGCTGTGAGCTGGGCTGACGCCAGGCACTCTAGCCTGGGCAACACAGTGAGACTCTGTCTCAAAAAAAAAAAAAAAAACAAAGATTTCTTAAATACAACACAAAAAGGATGAACAACAGGGAAAAAAACATAATTAAATTGGACTTGGGGGGGAGGGGGGACAAGGGCAACATACGTAACCCAAACATCTGTGCCCCCATAATTTGCTGAAATAAAAAAAAGAAAAAAGAAAAAAAAATTGGACTTAGTATTTAAAACTTTTAAAAAGCCACCATTACAAAAATGAAAAAGCAGCTGGGCATGGTGGCTCACAACTGTAATCCTAACAACTCACAGGGCTGAGGCAGGAAGATCACTTGAGCTCAGGAGTCCAAGGCTGCAGTGTGCTCTGATCTTGTCACTGCACTCCAGTCTGAGTATCAGAGTGAGACCCTATTTCTTTAAAAAAAAAAAAAAAAAAAGCCACAGAGAGAAAATACTTGCAAAACATATATTTGACACAATACTGGTCTCTACAGTACAAAGAACCCTTAGATCTCAATAATGAAATAGGTCCCCCAAAAACTGGGGAAAATAGTTGAACAGACACTTCACCAAGAACATATTGGCAAGGCAAAGAACATGTAGGGGTGACGTGAAAGGATACAAAACATTACTCATTTGGGAAATGGAAATTAAAACCACAATGAGATACCATTATATACTCACTACGATGGCCAGAATTAAAAACACTGACCACACCAAGTGTTGGCCAGGATGTAAAGCATACCCATACACTGCTGGTGAGATGGTAAAACAATACACCATTTTGGAAAACAGTTGGGCAATTAAACATACACCAAAACATATATTTAATCCAGCCACTCCACTCTTACTTAGCTAATTAAATAAGTGACAGCAAGCACTTTCGAGGAGCAGTGAAGGAGAAAGTAATCACAAAGAGGCAGATCTTTAGTATACAGTAGTTGTTTCATGGATGCATACATGAGACAAAACTTACCAAACTATATGCTTTAACATATGCAAGTCACTATGTATGTCAATTATACCTCAATAAAGCTTAAAAAGTCAAATGCAAAAAATTGTAAAAGGCCAGTATCAATTAAAGGCAACACATTAAATAACTGATCTTCATTCAGTACAATAGGAGATCTTAAGCAGAAATGACCAGATTAGTTCTGGTTTTAAAAATATCAGACTCTGTGGTGAATAAATTGTAAAGGACACACGAAAGTAGGTGCTAGCCCTGTCAGGAAGCTATTATAGAATATTCAAGATAATTTGAGACTGGTATACAGTTATTTGGTAAAATGCAGATATTTCACTTTAAAAAGGCTGGCAGTACACATGCTGTTTATTCACATTCAGCACATAGGAAACACAGGGCTTTGTGCACATTCACTTTCACCTCTAAAACGTTGCAATACAAACCAAAAATTCAGAGAGGTAAAATAGCTACTAATTAATGTACCACATGTGTCCCACTTCAATGAAGAGCACTAAACAAAACTTTATGTGTGATCAGTTTTGGTCTGTCAACTTCCTAAATTAAGACATGCACCTGTACAACTAAGAAATTTCAATGGTCCAGCTCCTTTTTTTTTTTTTTTAAGACAGAGTCTCTCGCTGTCACCCTGGCTAGAGTGCAGTGGCTAGTTCACTGCAACCTCAAACTCCTGGGCTGAAGCTATTCCTCTGTTTTAGCCTCCTAGGAAACTGGGGGTAGAGGCGTGTGCCACCACGCCCAACTAAATCTTCTATTTTTTGTAGAGATGGAATCTGGCTCTTGCTCAGGCTGGTCTCGAACTCCTGAGCCTCCCAGAGTGCTAGGATTACAGGTCTGAGCAACCCCACCTGGCCCCAACTACTTTTAAATATCCAAATTTCTAAAATGTTCCAAACTTCCAATTAAGACCTTATTATTTTGGACTACTTTTTTTTTCATAAATTCACCACTTCTCTTCAATGTCAGAAAGTTTCTATCTATTTATGAAATGATCTATAACCATATGTATTAACAGATCATAACATAATCCCCTTGGTTTAAATAAAAAGTATACAGAGTCATTTTTTTTCCCAGAGAGGAACAAAGGAGGTTTTTCTCCCTTTTATCACTCGAATTTTCTAAGTGCCATTTTTTTTTTTAGAAGTGAATGGGAATTATCTGAATTATTACTATGATACACGGCTAACATAGAGAATCAACACCACTGACAGTCCTAGAGTACCTTTAAGATTTCAGTGAATGACAACCCCTCCTTGTTTGGAAATTCTTCCACTTAACCTATCAAAATTTCCCCTTCACCTTCCTTAAATCAAAAATATTTACCATCTTTTGGCTGGGCGTGGTGGCTCATGCCTGTAATCCTAGCACTCTGGGAGGCCAAGGCAGTAGAATCGCTTGAGGTGAGGAGTTCAACACCAGCCTGAGCAAGAGTGAGACCCCTTCTCTACTAAAAATAGAAAGAAATTAGCCAGGCAACTGAAAATAGAAACAAAAAATTAGCTAGGCGTGGCGGCAAATGCCAGTAGTCCCAGCTACTCAGGAGGCTTAGGCAGGAGGATCCCCTGAGCCCAGGAGTTTGAGGTTGCTGTGAGCTAGGCTAACGCCATGGCACTCTAGCCCAGGCAACAGAACCAGACTCTGTCTCAAAAAAAAATTTTTTAAATAAAACAAATTTACCATCTTTAGCCTGTAATAACTTAACCTCAGATATTAATTACATATACATATTACACATATAAGAACAAAAATATTTAGAAAGTCTTAATGCTCTTAAAGTAGTGAATTAAAGTGACAAACGCTAACTCAGTATTAACAATCCATTAACTGAATAATTACATATTGAACACCTATAAACCAAGCAGTAAGAATGCAACAAGGACATATTATGATCCCTGATATCATGGAGCTTATAGTTAAGGGATGGGGGAAAGAGGAGTAAGAAAAAGAGCCAAGTGTGATTTAGGAAAGGGAGAGCCAAAACGACACATAAAAAACATAACAAATAGACAAGTATTTCCAGTCTAAGGCTAAATGAGAATCAGCGCAATGTAGCAAATTTTATATAACACAAACCTAAATTTATTTAAATGTTTTATATGTTCCTTTCTCTTTGTTACTAAAATGTCTGTTTTAAAATTAAATGTCCGTACTTGCTGATTATTATCTATGTACATCTTTTACTCCTTGAAATTTCATCTTTCTGTTCTGGTATCAGATTCTCAAAAAGAAAAAATAAAGATATTTCATCTTTTGTGACCCACTGGTACAGGATACACTAAGGTATAACACATAACAAGAGACATCTAACCCAGTCAATAATTAACACACAGCCAGGGACATCTAACCCAGTGTCAATAATTATCACATTTTCTTGGCAAAGTTACTTTTGACAAAAGGCCCAAATTGAAAATGCCATTACTTTAAAAAGAATGTGGAAAAATTAACATATGTTATGGACAAAAACCTAAAAGCAGATAATAGAAATGCTACATTGGAAAAATCGCAGAAATCTAATTTTGGCATGCTGTTTATACAGCCAAACCTATTCTTCCTTTAAAATACACCAAGTATTTCTTTCCACTTGTATGGATGAAGCTTGCCTGAAGAGCCCAACTTGGTCATCATTCTGTTCTTTTGGCTCATGAAGCTCTGATTATATATTTCTAGTTTAATGCAGTTACATTATCCCTCTTTTACATACATGTTGTATCACATGTTGCATTTTTCCAACTATGGCACTTCGATATAGAGGTGCATTTATATAATCTTAATACCTAACAGTACTTCATACAAAGCAGATGCATAATATATGTCCCAGGTAAACAAATATATATGCTAAGGAAGTTGGACAAAAGTTAACTATAGCGCACTAACAAGTAGAAGACAGCTTTAAAAGATACTACAATTAGAGAAAATGGAATACAATATTTTGGGAATTATACTAATTTATGTATTTCTCATACCAAGGTTATCTAAAAATGAGGAAAAATTAACATTCAGGAATGTTACTGTATTTTGTGAAATACAAAAATCTTAAGGTTGGAGACGCCTCCCAGGTAACATTAAGAAGTTGAAAATGGGCCGGGTGCGGTGGCTCACGCCTGTAATCCTAGCAATCTGGGAGGCCGAGGCGGGTGGATTGTTTGAGCTCAGGAGTTCGAGACCAGCCTGAGCAAGAGCGAGACCCCATTTCTACTAAAAATAATAGAAAGAAATTATCTGGACAACTAAAAATGTATAGAAAAAATTAGCTGGGCATGGTGGCGCATGCCTGTAGTCCCAGCTACTTGGGAGGCTGAGGCAGAAGGATCGCTTGAGCCCAGGAGTTTGAGGTTGCTGTGAGCTAGGCTAACGCCACAGCACTCACTCTAGCCAGGGCAACAGAGCGAGATTCTGTCTCAAAAAAAAAAAAAAAAAAAAAAAAAAAAGAAGAAGTTGAAAATGTTAAATAATGTTAAAAATAAATATGTTTAAAAGAATTATAAAATTAATATAGTATTAATCCTACAGATACCCTCAATAAAAGTCTGCTACCAAAATGACTACCTTCTTTGAATAGGTCACTATTAAATTCCTTTAAATACTGATACCTGCCATTTGTGGAAACAATGTAAATTCTACTTCAGCGTAAAAAAGCCAAGCCTCAGAGCAGCAAAAAATTTCTCAGTTCGGAGGGAAAAAATTTAATATAGTATTAAATTTATATAGTATCAGTATATTATATAATTATATAATATTAGTATTATATAATTATATAATATTAGTATTATATAATTATATAATATATAGTATTAGTATATTAAATTTTTTTCCCATTGCTTTAGAAATGAGACCGAGCACCTTAAACAAAAACATGAACCATTAAATGCAAATTTGTAGCTGCATATCTAAATCTAGAGTTCACTAATATACTCCGGGGGCCATTTTCCATGCTCTTCTAATAATGAGCACCTGAAACACCCTAGGAATTACACCACACTTTTTCCTTCATGTAATGACTTCACTGACAATGGTGAAGTGGATGATAGAATAACCTGAGGTACTTACAGAAAGTTTACACCCCACTGAATCTTATAACTATCTGTGGTTGAAATACCAGGGGATAGAAAGGCGATTCTCATTTTTTAAAAACATATATTGCTTCCAGAGAAATGAAGTAGTATCTCAGCAACATGGAATAGGAACATATAAATAAAACAGAATTCCCTAAGTTAGCCTAAATATAATCACCACCGATGCCCCTGCAGTGTTTGCAAACAAGATAGGTTTTTTAAAGTAAATAGTCTTATGTCCCCAGAATATATATTTGATACTTACAAATAAACATATGGGCACTATTATGACTTTACAACAACAACAAAAAAATACCACTCCCATTAATGTAGAAAGCAAAAAATATCAAATCCTCAGGTAGGCCTTTACCCTCTAATTTTTCTGATAACAAATACAACCATGATGTTGATAAACTAAGATAATCATCTCAATTACTAAGATCGTACAAGAAAGATCACCTAGTACAACTGAATGACATAAAAAGCAGAGACCCAGACTGAACAACAAAGGAGGGACTTAAATCATACCACAGTAAAATAGTACAAGTAAAAAAAATCACCTTTTCTTGGTATGGTATGCTTATAGCCAAAGTTAAATCTGGGGCTCAAACCTCATGTATTAAACAATAGCAGTAAAGGAACAAGAATGTCTACACCCAAGATCCCTGAAGAGTGAAGATGAAGTATGAAGGATCTATTTGGGCCATATAGTGAAATTGTACTTTTTTTTAGAAAAATACAGAAAAGTATTTTAAAAACCACCTGAAAATCAGACACCCAACAATACCTACTGCTATAATTTTTGCAGATAATGCTTTTATGTCTTGCTTTTTCTCATCATTAAAATTTTCCTTTTTTTTTTTGTTTTTTTCTTTGAGATAGGATCTCACTCTGTCATCCAGGCTGGAGGGCAGTAGTGTGATCATAGTTCATTGCAAACCTCAAACTCCTGGGCTCAAGCGATCCTCCTGCCTCAGCCTCCCAAGTAGCTGGGACTACAGGCATGCGCCACCATGCCCGGCTAATTTTTTCTATATATTTTTAGTTGTCCAATTAATTTCTTTCTAATTTTAGTAGAGACGGGGTCTCGCTCTTGCTCAGGGTGGTTTCGAACTCCTGAGCTCAAACAATCCGCCCGCCTCGGCCTCCCAGAGAGCTAGGATTACAGGCGTGAGCCACCGCGCCCGGTCTGAAATTGTACTTTTAATTTAAAATAATTTCCAACCACAATAAAACATTTAAAGAAATGAGAACCTATTTTGGGATGTACTATTTACTCCTGCACTATCATCCTTAATCTGTGGCTTGTGGTGTATTAAGGATACTACCATTAAAATTTTGTCTTAGTAAACTCTAAATGTGCTAAAAAGTTGTCAAGGTTTAAGTCAGAATAGCCAACTAAACCGTGGTCATTATCCCACCATAAAGATGACATGAGAAAGCAGGTGAAGGGACAGCACCTTAAAGGCCAATAAATAATCAAAGAAAGAGGACATATTTTAAGTGAAAATGCCACCAGAAGAAACATCTCTCTCATAAAGTCCAGACTTCTATTTATATTTTTCAGAGATAAACAAGTGAAATAAAGTAGTTTAAAAGGCAGTTTCTGACAACCAGAAGTAACTGCATCAAAGAATTCCAAGAGAGTAACCTCACCTCAGGTTTCTTATACTATGACTACTTTTCCCAAGATAGTACAGACAAAAAAGTTAAAAATTAATACCAGGTATCACCACATCTTCATTTTCTGATCTCTTTCCTCATTTTAGAACTCAATCTCTCATAAGTCAACCCCAGAATCAAAAGACAAAAAGCCTTGTGATTTTTAGTACTTGGTTTTTCTTTTCCCCAAACTTACATATTTTATTCCACATGTTACAATACTTACTATTGATCTGGTTATGACCTGGTAAACTTAAAATAATGTACAAGAGCACATATTCAAATTTCATTCACTTCGGACATGTTCCACATTAACTATGAGTTGATTCACATTTTTAACCGCAATATTTACCGTAAAAGGTTTAACCAGTCTGGTCTTCTCTTTGCCCCAAAAAATAACATGCTCCCCCTCTGTACCCCCAATATAAATAGAATCTATCTTGCCACACGAAAGCAGTAATCCCTATTAGAGCAAAATATACTGAAGATTCATTACATCCTCCCAAATACTCAACTATAATAAAAATGCCAAGAATAACAAAATTCTGAATTTATAATTCTTTAAAATATTTTCCTACCTTCACACTGGTTCCTTGGAAGAATCTTCCACCTTGTTTTTATCACATTTTCCAAAATTTGTAGTCCATAATACTGAAAATTGGAGAATAGAACTATGTGAATATATTGCTATAGGACTGGAAACTCTCAGGATTCACAAATGGACAGACATTCACACATTTACATCTAAAGTTTCAAAAACATTATGCTACCAAGTTTAATTACATATATTAAACAAGGATCTATTCACCCATATACTGAGTTTTCATGCATTTTCCTCATTTTACTGTTTACTACTCTATGTAACGTCCTGCTGTTTATACATGCTCACACCAGGAGGAAGAACCAAATAAAAAACCCTTTAGCAGCCAAATAGGATTATCTGTAGAAGGAAAAGTAGCAGCCAGGTATGAATTCACAGCACAAATGACTGCTCATAGGCTCACGTACTTTAACACAACCAGGCCCCTAAGAATTTAGCAGCTTGGATGCTATGAAGCTTCCTACCATCCTCTAGCTTTTGGCCAAATATTACTGTCACAGATACTTTCTATAGAAAGTGTTTACAAGCATCACTGGTGTGTTACTTAAGGAGCAGCAAGACAACCCACGGGTTTATTTTAAATTTTAACCCCACCCTTACAGTTGCTATTTCTACTAATTTAAAGATAAACTTTTGTGCACAGTCAAAATAATACACAAATGCATGTTGCAATCTGTATCTACCTTTCAGGTATTCCTTCCTAAATATAAGAGTTATAACTAAATGTGTAAGAAAGTTAAAAAAAAAAAAAAATACCACTTTCAAGCCATTTTGTCCCTCCTGCTGATTACTCACTCTAAATAGTCAACAATGTTTTTAAGAATTTATAAAGCTCCAGGATTTACTACCTGAAATTATTACTATGACACACCAATTAGTGTGGATAAGCAGGAGGAAGAAAAGGGACGAAAATGTGGTACGTTTCAACTGAAAGAATTAGGGAAGAATCAGGTTTAATACCTGAAAGGTAAACTCATTCATATAGAAATATATAACCCCAGATTGCAAGTTTTGGCTGAGAATAAGAGTTCATCTTTAAAATGGTTAGTCATTACACAATAAAATAGGAGCATTAGTATTTCAACCAAAGGGATCATGTGAATGCTCAGTTTATCCAAAGCACAATATAGACTGTCCCAAACTACATTGTGCTCAAACAGTGAATGTTTTTGCTGTTTTCTCTGATTTTAACATTTCATACTTTTTAGGAAACTTTTGCCATTTCAACTAAAATCCTACATTTACAGAACATTCCTTAAAGACTTTCAAAATAAGAACAAGGCCAAAGTAAAATTCTGAAATTACAAATTTGGTGCCATTCAAACATTTCATAATCAGCAGTAAATAATGAAGTATTCTAACCTGTTCATTTTTAAGAACACATTTCTGTATACTTCTAGATCTCAGAAAATGTTAACAAGCAAAAAACAGACAAGTTTCTGATTGAAATTCTAAATTAGCTTTTAAAAACATACTACCCTAAAACTTTAATTTGATAGGCACAAAATCAGACTGTCAAAAGATTTAATAAATCAAAGCAATGCACTGCTTGCTACACAGAATGCATCCTCTTGCTAATATTGAATCAATTAAAAAGCCCTTTAAAAAGTTAAGAAACAAATCCCTCCATAAATATATCAGTTAGAAATAATAAAAATCTTAAAAGTTCCCCCTTCTTTATTGTTATTCATTTATAACATTTACTTCTTCCTTACTGTCTGATACTTTGTTATCTAAAATGCCTATGTACTAACCTCTAGTCCTTTCTCCAACTGTAAAAAAGGTAGCATAAGCTTGCTCAAGATACAATTCATATTTCATCTTTCTGCCAAGGAGGCTGAGGCAGGGAGCCCAATAAAAGTTTTGCACAGGTTAGGTCAAAGGAATACATATATCACCACCATAGTCTTAAAACTCAACCTCTCCTAGACATAAAGACTTTGCATATAGAGCTGAAATAAAGAGAATTCACATTCCTTTGAAAAAATGCATTTTGGTTCAAAAACCTCAAGTGACAGCCAAAGCTGAAAGCCAATGGTAAACGACTACTTTGGAAATATTAATAAAAAATGCAAATATTCTAAAGAATTACACTCCTGCTTTATATCTTAGAAGTTGAGAAATCCACTGCTGAGTTATGAAGATGAGGGACAGATTAACAGCAAAGACTAAATGAAAAAATAAATGCATGAAATGATCCCTATGGTAGAAATTTCTACTGAGCCCTTAGAAATACTTATTTTCATTGAATTCCCCTTTCCCCTCCCACCACCCATGAAACAAAAACAATTGATGAACAGAATTCAGTTAAAGGGAATCAAAAGGGTAGACCTTGTGGAGGCCTGCCGTCAAAGCCTAGCTGTGTCAGTTGCACAGGAAGACACCCCTTTTCTTCCTATTACAAGCAATCAACATAATGGAACATTATGATTAATATCAGGTAGTGTTAACATCTTTAAAGAAAAAAAAATGATTGCATAAAAGCCAAATGTCATAGTGCATAAATTTAGCACCAAATCATTTGTAATTTATGTAAATTGAAGAATTCTTTACCTGTTGCTTTCTTTCTGTTCCTCTAATCATCTCATTTTTCACAAGACAAATTTGAGTTTTTAAAAATACTGTTGATAAATCAACTTAAACATTAGTAATGTCTGTCAGTATAAAAAGCAAAATTTACCAGGCAAGCAAACAGGCAAACACTGTTATGTTACTTAAGGTTAGCACTTTGAGGAAGTTCTGGACTGTATTTTTGCCCTAAAATTTACAAGATGTCAAAACTAATTAATATTTTTAAACTGCTAATTAACAGTCTGATTTCAGAAACAGATGTTAACATGGCTATTTTCTGTTTTAACACAATGTATATCAAGCAGAAACCTTTTGTGTATTAAACAGAATGCCACGGTATTTTATTACTTTATAGGCAGTTTAAAGAGAAGCCTGAATCAAGCCTAGAACAGTCAAAACACATTTTGATCAACCCTTCTGTCAAAACTTAAGAAAAAAGGACCCGAATTATAACATTTTCAATCGTAAATAAAAACTGAGTGCTGTCCCATTAAAAGCATTGGTACCATGGAGTAGGGTTTTAAGCTGTCCACACAACTTGGTGTTGGAGGTGCCTAACCTGTGTTATATTGATTACTTGCCCAAAATAATTCCTCTGATGTTATGTTTCATCTCTGAATTAACACTGAGAATTTATGCTACTTAAACCTATATACATAGTCTAGAAAGAAAAAAACAAAAACAACCAACCAAAAAAAGCCACCTTGCATACTAGTCCCAATGACAAAACTTCATTCATAATTCTTAGGACTATTTGCAAGAATTAATTCTATGTTTAAAACTAAATTTTGAAATAAGTTAACAATATAAAATGATTTGAGATAACAAATGTTAATACTAAAAATGAGATACCTTCCTCAAAGTTTATGACTGGAAAAGAAGAAATAATGGATTTTAAAACCACCACTTGCTTACTTTCGTGTTCATATTCTGTGAAAATTCCAAAATTGTGTCGACTCTTGTCCACGCATCAGGATGCTCCTTTAAATGCGTCAGTACTTCTTGAGCCATTCTTTGCTAAAATATTATACAAAAAAATTTTAAGCTAACTTGTTCTTTTCAATCATTTAAGATGAAATGTACTGAGCAAAGCACAAATCCTAGTAAGACAGTAATTCTATATCAACTCGGAAACATCAAAAAATAATAAGACCTTACAGAAATTAATAAAAATATGTAAGTATCAAAGTTCAATTTAAAAAAGAATATTTCTGGTAAAACAGTAGACTGTGAGAAAAAATATTTCTTTGAAAATAAATAGCCTTTTTTGTGTATAAATCTGGTTTATTTGGTAGTCTCAAAAGCTGAACATAATTTTAACCAATTCACTCACAACCAAGAGAAATAAAAATTTATATCTACTTAGATAAATTATGTAGCAGTATACTTTGCTTTTTATAAGAGTTACCAAGATATCTCTAACCAACTTTATCTACAAATACATTTCATGGGAAGAATGA